>NC_037673.1:151512023-151542504 GCF_003255815.1 Theropithecus gelada
GGATGATGTTGGCCTCATAAAATGAGTTAGGGAGGATTCCCTCTTTTTCTATTGATTGGAATAGTTTCAGAAGGAATGGTACCAACTCCTCCTTGTACCTCTGGTAGAATTCAGCTGTGAATCCATCTGGTCCTGGACTTTTTTTGGTTGGTAGGCTATTAATTGTTGCCTCAATTTCAGAGCCTGCTATTGGTCTATTCAGGGATTCAACTTCTTCCTGGTTTAGTCTTGGAAGAGTGTAAGTGTCCAGGAAATTATCCATTTCTTCTAGATTTTCCAGTTTATTTGCGTAGAGGTGTTTATAGTATTCTCTGATGGTAGTTTGTATTTCTGTGGGGTCGGTGGTGATATCCCCTTTATCATTTTTTTTTTTTTTTGAGACGGAGTCTGGCTCTGCCGCCCAGGCTGGAGTGCAGTGGCCGGATCTCAGCTCACTGCAAGCTCCGCTTCCTGGGTTTACGCCATTCTCCTGCCTCAGCCTCCCAAGCAGCTGGGACTACAGGCGCCCGCCACCTCATCCGGCTAGTTTTTTGTATTTTTTAGTAGAGACGAGGTTTCACCGTGTTAGCCAGGATGGTCTCGATCTCCTGACCTCGTGATCCGCCCGTCTCGGCCTCCCAAAGTGCTGGGATTACAGGCTTGAGCCACCGCGCCCGGCCTCCCTTTATCATTTTTAATTGTGTCGATTTGATTCTTCTCTCTTTTCTTCTTTATTAGTCTTGCTAGTGGTCTGTCAATTTTGTTGATCTTTTCAAAAAACCAACTCCTGGATTCATTGATTTTTTGGAGGGTTTTTTGTGTCTCTATCTCCTTCAGTTCTGCTCTGATCTTAGTTATTTCTTGCCTCAGAGAAGAGCTTTCTTTAAAAGGACATAAATTGGCTCTGGGTGTGGTGGCTCTAGCCTATAATCCTAGCACTTTGGGAGGCAGAGGCAGGCAGATCACTTGAGGTCAGGAGTTCAACACCAGCCTGGCCAACAGGGTGAAACCCTGTCTCTAGTAAAAGTACAAAAAATTAGCGGAGCATGGTGGTGCGCACCTGTAATCCCCGCTGAGGAGGCTGAGGCAGGAGAATTGCTTGAACCTGGGAGGCAGAGTTTGCAGTGAGCTGAGATCATGCCACTGCACTCCAGCCTGGGTAACAGAGCGAGACTCTGGCTCAAAAAATAAAAAATAAGTAAATAAATAAAATAAAATAAAATAAAATGAAAGGACATAAATCAAGTTAGTTTCAGTTTTCTTATTTTAAATAACTAACGTCAGAAGAACACGGGTAAGACCTGCAGAGTTCTGAGAGGATTCTGTTGTGACCCAGGAATTTTCTATCCTAGGGAGGTTGTATTATTTGACTAAAGCATCCAAAGGAAATTGAAAAATCTCAGAAGATATGCCTCCTATATAACTACATTTATGCAAAGCAACTCTAAATGTTTCATATCACACATAGTCAAATCAGTAACAAATTAACAAATGAGAAAATTGCAGAAGGAAAAACAAATGGCAGCAGCACAGCAACCAGCTAAAGAAATTGGGATAAGTAAAGAAAAAATACTAACGAGGAGAAAAGAATGGCCAAGCCCATTATTGCCAATTACAGGCAGGGAACTCTCTCAGCCACTTTGTATATTTAGTATTCCTCTAAGGGAAAACCTGAAGGTGAGTAAGTCATAAAGAAAAAAGGTTTATTTGGCTCACAGTTCTGCACGCTGTACAAGAAGCTAGTGCTGGCCTCTCCTTGGCTTCTGGTGAGGGCCTCAGGCTGCTTCCACTCATGGTGGAAGGTGAAGAAAGCCAACATGTGCAGAGACCACATGGTGAGAGAAGAAGCAAGAGCCAGAGGGGAGGTTCCAGGCTCTTTTTAAACAACCGACTCTTAAGAGAACTAATAGATGGAGAACTCCCTTACTGCCCCCTAACCTGCATCCCCAGGGAGAGTATTAATCTAGTTGTAAGGGATTTGCCCCCATCCTCCAAACACCTCCCTTTAGGACCTACCTCTCACACTGGAGATCAAATTTCTACATGAGATTGGGAGGGGACCAACATCCAAACCATAGCAGCCACATTAATGCCTCAGGACACAGAGGCTAAATTTGCGTATGCATGACAATCTGTTAATAGTGTTGAAATGTCCAGCCTTAGCAGCAGTCCTGGGAACATGGCTTATATGGGGTTTTTCATCTGAGAGCCCAAACAAAGCATCAAAACAAAGTTTAGATGGAAATAGAAAATATGAAAGGGACTCATTTCAGAACTTTTTCCTCTCAGTGACTATTTCAGAATTGAATTATTTTTCTTTTCTGCTCAACACATTTGTACTTGCAAGAACTGCTCATCACTGACTCTATTAATTGAGTTTAGACAAAGACGGTTCCAATCCCTTTTGCTAAATTAAATAAGAGGACTCAAGAACAGGCAGTTTAAAACTTTTATTTATTTATTTAAAAATCTTTCTTGCCACCACAAAGAATGATAATTGTGTGAAGCAAGAGACTTGCATGCATTGTGCTCAGCTTTTGCTAAAGTAAATGTTTCCATTGGGCATTGAACTGTAAATTCCAACATCAAGACTTCAGCAGGAACCATGCTGCACTAAATATTTCCAGGATGGATGTCACCCAGCTCAGTGGGTTTTTTGCTTTTCTTTAGACTCATGATTAATAATGTGCCTGCTCAGCAATGCCTGCACCTGGTTTGTATTTCCTTTGTGTTTATGAGACTTTAATGATTCCTAACATCAGCCAGTGTTTTTCCTTTTATTTTCCTTCCTTTTTTCCACCCTTCCTCCCTCTTCCCTTCCTCTCTCTCTCTCTCCTCTTTTCCTCTCTCCCTCCCTTCCTTTTCCTCCCTTCTTTTTGAGCAGAACACAAACAGTGCCTTAAATTCAGTTTCCTTCTGCTGGTCGTGTAATCATGGAATCCTAGACAGTTAGATTTGGATGCAATCTCAGGAGATGATCAACTCTAATCCCCTATCCGGGGCAAAAATCTCCTCTAGAATACCTGGGCAGAGATTGTTTAGCCTTTCCTTATTCATCTTCAGTGCCAGGGAATTCACTGCCTCAAATTAGGAGGGCTCCCTTATGAGACCGTTCTACTGATTCTCAGAGATACGTGACCCTCTCATCCTTAATGTGGTTTTCTGAATCTGAAAGGGACATCTTTGTCCTCCCAAATAATGAAGGTCCCCATGCCCTTGATAAAAAGGACCCTTTCTTAATCCAACTGTATTCAGGCAACTTTGATAAGTATGCAGTTTGAAGGAATGCACATGATGAGCTAAAATAGAATTTTTTTTGTTTTAACCTTTTCTGCTTGAATAATGACTGCACTGCAGGCTGGTCTGTGCTTATGAACTGAAAAACACAGGGTGTGACCTGAAGGGTCCATGGCTGGCTCCATGGGTAAGACCTCTCTCCAGAAGCTTCCCTTCTAACCCAGAGTACAGTGTGGTGGTTATGAGTTTGGTTTTGGAGTCAGGTTGCCTGAAACCCTTTCCTTGCCCCATAATAGTTGTATGGCTTTGGCAAGTACCTACCTCCTAGGCTTGTTAAGGGGGTGAAGTGATAATGTATGTAAGTGCATAGTATGATTTCTGGTACATATGAAGAACACAATTAATGCTAGTTGTTTTTGGTACTTCTATTACTACTACTACTTATCTCAATTACTAAAACTCTACATTAGGCTACACTAGTGTGTAGAACTTCTGAATCAGTAGGTTCAGACTGGGGCTGGGGAATCTGCCTTTTTAACAAGCCCCCTGAGTGATTAGGATGCAGGTGGTTCTCAGACTACATTTTGAGGAGTGCTGCATTGGAGAAATCCATTGGTGTTAGGATTCAAGGTTTTAGGACCTTAGGATAGCCCCAGCCAAAGGGTAGGCATCTTTGCAAGGGGCTATCTCTCTTATCAGTTTGTTAATGAGTATTCATTCAGCAAACAGTTCTGGGAAACTTGATGTTCACAGTGCACTGTGCATAAGCCGGTGATATAGAGATCCCAATAATTGCACTTAGAATGCTCAGAGACCAATGGAAGAGGACACAAAGTTCCTATGGGTGCCACTGGTGGTATCCAAAAGGACTGAAGGTGTTATATGAATACATCTAAACATGTTAACTATTGTGTATTACACTCTTTTTTGACATGGGTTACTGATTTTTCACTTAGAGCGTATAATAATGATACTATATACAATAAAGTATATAGTAAAATAAAGTTTATTTGTAAGATAAAATTATTTTACTTTGAAAAGTAAGTTGATCTAAACAAATATAAGAAGTAAGTAGTAGAAATGGTAGACAGAGTGAAAATCCTGGAGGGGGTACACGGATGACTGAAGTTTAGGAAATGCTGCATTTTATGTAGAAGGATAGTAGTGCTATACCAAATGTAGTTCATTAAAATAGCGGAGAGGCCAGTGAATGCAACCTGGGAGAGTAGGCAAGTTTCACAGAGGAAGCGGGAGACTTCCTCCCTCTTCTCCCCCACTAATAATATACACATCATGGAAAGAACACTCACCTGTATAGAGTGCCCACACGTTCTCAGTGCTTTATATACTTTCTATACTTCTTCTCATTTAATTCTCAAAACAACCCTGTGAGGTGAGATGAACACCATCCTCATTAGATGAGGAAGTCAAAGTCACAAAGCTAGTAAGAAGGAGGATTGAGCCCAGGCAGCCCATTCTGAACTCTAGCTCCAAACCGGTATTCCATCATCTGGATCTGGTTAGGAAGTAGGGCAAGTGGCTATGATGAAGGCTTGCAGAAGATGTCTGAGGGGTGTGTGTGCATGCATGTATAGGCTTGACAGGACTGGCTACCTGATTTGGGGGACCCAGTGCGAAATAAAAATGTGGGACCCCCTTGTTCAAAAATAATATTAAGAATTTAAAAATGGTGATAACACAACATTAAATGAACCATGGGGCTCTTCTAAGCTCAGTGCTCTCTCTGCGCAGGCTGCCATCCATGAAGCTGGTTCTAGGACTATAGGTAAGATGAAAAGGGGATGCAAAAAAGACAAAGGATGGATTCCAAGACTGTACATCTCTCTCTCTCTCTCTCTCTTTTTTTTTTTAAATAACTGACCTGAGGAGCTGTTGTTATAAAGCAGTTTTCTCCTGGGCCTTTGCCTTTTGAGGAGAAAGAAACCTCTTCTCCACAAACACTAAACCGGATAAGGAAGGTTCCAATACTGAGATGACTTCAGAGACCTTAGCACAGCTCCAAATGTCAATATACCTTCAACAGGCTCTGCAAATAAGAGTCCTGTGGGTAATTACATTTTTAATAAAATACAGTTTGCAGATTGATAGTCAAATAGATTTCCTGTCCTAGAAGCCCGATTTTTCTTCCCAGTCCTGCCACTGCACCCTACTCATGCTGTTCCCTTGTACAAATCCTTCATAATTAGGAAAAGAGTTGTTCATTAACTTAAACCTGATACTTTCAGTTCCTGCTAATGCATTGTGTGAAAGAGCTTAATGTTATGAAAATTGCCATGTACTGCCTCATTTTCATATTGTACCGGTTTAATGAAATGAAATAGAAATAAATTATTGTTGGACTTTGTTGGTAGCTACAGACCACAATGATAAATAATCATATGTATGAAGGTTTAAGTGAAATTTTCACAGACAATGCACATGCATGGTGTTTTATTAAACCATCTTGATACGTGAGAGCCTAGATTTATACAATATATTTCAGGAATCATTATTTGCTTTTCAAGGTGATTTTTAGCTTTGCAAAAGCATTTGCTATAGGTTTCTTTTAAAGAACAGCTTCTTTAGATATATTTGAAAGAGACTTTCATTTCAGAAGGAATCAATTTACACACATTGTTCAGGATGCCCCCTTTGTGTAGAGCAAGGTACACCTGTATTCCCCTGGAAAAGAAGTGATGTGCCTCTGAATTCTGTGTTGTTTTGTGTTTAGGACTGGAACTGGCCTCAGCATCCAACTTCCATTTCATTAATTCTACATTTATGAGTCCTATTATGAGCGGCTTTTGATCTGAACAAATATGCAGGGTTGGCAAATTAATGCCTGTTTTTTAAAAAATTCCTTTTCATAAAACATGCCATCTGTGGGACAATAAGAAGCTTCTCTGATGAATTCTTCTTGTAGAATGGTGATTGTCAGGAGTGAGTAAACATTCATAGACATTAAAAGAGCAATACTTTTTAGAAGGAACCTGGACTGGTTTCTTAGTGCCCCCTGCAGGGAAAACATGCATATTTCTATAAACAGGATAATTGTCAGGTTCACTGGATTTCATTCCTTGCCTGTCACAATACCTGACACATAATAGGTTGGCAATAATGGATAAGTACATAACTGAGTCAAGGAGACATTGCTCTATGAATATCTCAGAGAGAGAGATAGTAACCAATTATCTGAAACCAAATAGAGTCAAAATTTCCAAACAATGAATTTTCTGTTATACATATGATGTTGTGGTCATAAATAGGCTCACAAGATATCAGGCAAAGCTGCTTATAGGTTTAAAGCTAATCTAGTCCCACCTTGAGACAGTAATGCCTTATGGTGATGATGATGATGATGATAATGGTGATGATATAAATGGCATTAATTGAGCACCTACTGTAGACTGTTTATGCATGTCACCTAATTCCATCCTCACCCTAACTTTGCAAGATAGATATTATTATACTCCTTTTACAGATTGGGAAATGGACGCTCAGAAAGGTGGAGTAAATTTCATCAAGGCCACACAGTTGGTAGCTGGCTTGAACTTTTTTGGTTCCAAAGACCACATTCATTTTCCTTGCCATATTATTTCCACACAAGATCCTAGAGCTTGCCAGTGGCTGGGGCAAAATCAGTGTTCCTGGTTCTGTGTCAGGCTGCTACCAGAAACTCAGACAAAAGGACAAAAGAAATGCAAATCAGCATGCTTCAAAAGATATATTTTAATTGTAACAATCAAGGGTCAGAGAATGGGGGCAATGGCCATCCTCAGGGTCTTTTGCAAGCTTGTCAAATGGATTAGGGTTACTCATGGGATGTTTGGAGTAATCAGGGTGAGATGAATCAATATAGACAAAAAAGCATACAATTTGCAGTCATGAACTTCATTTTAAGTTATGAATTGATAACTCATTAGCTGTATGAGCTTAAGCAAATCCCATATTCTCTTTGCACTTGCCTCCTCATTTACAAAATGGGGGCAGGACGGCTTACAAATAAATATCTACCTGACACAGTGGTTATGATATTAAATGAGACTGTGTCTAGGAATATTTTCTAGACTAAAATACGGTTTCCATGCATTCTTTGTCTTAATCACTTGCATTTCTTTTCTAAAAATTTTATACTTTCTGGTTTTGCTTTGTTTTATAAACATTTTAAGTTTTTCTTATATGCTGTCTTTGATTGCTTTAATGCCAAGCAGTGATTTCTCCTTTATAATTGGAACAAGAGTAATTTTTTATGAAGTTTATTGAAGTTGGAAAATTATGCTTGGCATCTGGATTATAAAAATCATTTGCACAGAAGAGGTTGGAGGGAGTAAGTTTGACAATAGTAGATGTGAAAAAGTCTTTGGAATGTCAGCTGATGGTAAGCTCAGTGGGAGCCAGGGCAATGCCAGCTGGGTTAATTAATGGATACTGAGTGCCCAGAACAGAGGAGTTAACAGTACCTGAGCTAATGTCAGCCAACACTGTGAATGTGCAATTACTAGAGTTTCACTTTCAAAGGAGTATTGTTTCACATCCTTGCCAATACTCAAGAATCATCAGTCTTTAATTATACCTATGTTTGTGGGTAAAAAATGGTATCTCTCTGTGATTTTATTTTATTTTATTTTTTGTATTTTTTAGTAGAGATGGGGTTTCACGGTGTTCGCCAGGATGGTCTCGATCTCCTGACCTCGTGATCCGCCCATCTCGGCCTCCCAAAGTGCTGGGATTACAGGCTTGAGCCACCGTGCCCGGCCCATCTCTCTGTGATTTTAATTGCATTTTCCAAAAATTATTTTTTCCCCAGTCCTGGGTGTTTCATATTCCTGAAAATTAAATACACGCCACCCCATAAACCCAGTTATTCCACTCCTGGATATTTAGTAAAGAGAAATGAAACATACCTTCAAACAAAATGTATAAAAGAATGTTCACAGTAGCTTTTTTCAAAACAGCCCCAAACTGGAAATAGTCCAATGTTGATCCACAGGAGAACAGATAAAGAAATTATGATATATTCTCACTATAGAATAAAAATAAATAAAAAGAGCAATAAAAATGGAAAGAACTATAGGCAATACCTGACATAATTATACAAGTTATGATTCTTTTACTTTACATGGTGTGAAAGCAACACCATTCAGTAGAAATTGTACTTCTCTCGAGATTCTGGGCAGAGGTGGTGAGCCGCAGCTCCATCAGCCACACATATTTTGACTGACTTCGAAGGATTTATTGGGGTGTAATTCCACTGTAAGTGGAAGAGTATCTGTACTGTAATTTATAACAACATGAATGAATCTCAAAAACATTATGCTGAGTTAAAGAAGCCGGAGACAAGAGTGCTTACCATGTGATGATAGGCAAAACTCATCTATGGTGATAGAAATCAGATCAGTGGCTCCCTACGTGGTGTTCTCTGGGAAAGGACACCAGGGAACTTTCTGAGGTGATGGGGATATTCTATAATTTTATCTGGGTGTGGGTTTCATAGGCATGGTATGTATGTGTTGTTAAAACTCATCACATTGTAACACGTAAAGTCTGTGCTATTTTATATAAATTATACCGCAATAAAGTTGATTTATAAAGTAAAAAAACAAAGAGATTATAAAATATTTTATTCATAAAATAAAAAAAAAAAAACCAAAGAGGGCCTTTTGTCTCTTGAAGAATCTTGGAGCCTTCCTACAGGAAGAGTCTAAAAACCATGCCCAAAGAAGAGAGACAGAGAGAAGGCAGGAGAGCCAGCTCCCTGGAGTGGAATGGCTGTCTTGTGAAGAGTTAGACACCTATTGTGTGTCGCTCTACAAGAGAGGGAGGAAGTGTCAGGGAAGGAGACACTTTGACCAGTGTGGAAAGAAGAGCTTTTTTTTTTTTTTCTTTTTTTTTTTTTTAGAATTAGAGGTGTCTTGTGATGGAATGGGCTGTCCCAGGAGACTGTGAGCTTCCTGTCACTCAGCCGAGTTGGGTAACTTCCTGTCAGCATGTTGTAGAGTGTGTCCGTGTAGTGATTGGGAGCGTTAACTAGGTGGCCTCAATACTTTGTCCTGTGCAGATTCTGCAGTTAGAGATGGTCTTGGGTAAGGGGTTGAGTACGTGCTTTGGAGTAAGGCTGACCATAGTTGAATCTGGGAATCTTGGGTCTACCACTAGTGAGATGAGTCACGTTAGGCAGGGCAACTTCTCTAAGTCTCAGTTTTCTCATATAAAAAGTGGTGTGTGTGCATGCATGTGTGCATGTGTACTTACCTGTGTTGATCTTTCTCTTCTGCCATCTGTGATTCACCTAAAATGCTGCACAACTTAAAGAGTTGCAACTGAGGCTGAAATTGAGATGATTCACGTAAAGGGCGTGGCAAAGCACCTAGCATGTATACTAAGCCCATGGTAAGAGCTCAATACATTTTAACCATCATTATTATTTCTATTATTATGATTCTCAGAATTTTAGGTATCAGCATATACTAAGAGTAGATGTTTTGGGGCAAAATTTAGGGGCTCATACTAAATCCTTCATATTGGACTCTTAAAGTGGCTGTTACCTCCATCAAAAGATATGATTAATCTTTCACAGGTTAATTTAAAAAATGGGAAAATAAGCCTTTTTAAAGACTTATTTAAAAAATACAATTTTGTGAAAAAAATGGGCAATGCATGTATGTCTTTGATGTGAGGGATTCTTTTGTACTTGGTTATGTTCTTGCTTGGCTCTGAGTCACACTGCTATAGCCAGCAGAGGCGTGGTTGGTAGGATTAAGTTTTTCTTGGTCCCTGTTTTGTGGGACAGATCACTGTAGCACAGTGAACACTTTCAGTAAGGAAAGGATTAATTTCAAATAACCTAGGCCCGAACACATAGTTTCCCAAAAGGTTCTGACAGATTAAAATTTTCATTTATTTAAAAATGAGTCATTCAATCACTGGATCAACATTTAAAAGGAACAAAAGGATATATAGTGAAATGCCTTCCTCCTGTCCTCAGTTCCCCAGCCATCTAGGTCCCTCTGCAGGGGCAACCAAATTAATGAGTTTCTTGTGTATCTTTCTAAAGACATTTTATGCCAATTATAGTGTTTTATGGGTCTTTTTTCTATTTTTATTTTACATAGTAGCTTACTGCAGAGTGTTTTTTTGCCTTGCATTTTTCATATAACAATCTTCACTAAATCATATTTCAGAATGTGAAAACTGTCTCTTTCATTTTAATGGCTGCATCATATTCCATTATGTACTTATATCTATATCTTTATATACATATATGTGTCATATTTGGTTTAACGAATCTGTTGTTAATGGACATTTAGGTTGTCCCCCACATTTTGGCTAATAAAAACAAGGCTTTAGTAAATAATTTGGCTCCTAGGTCATTTGATACATGTACAAGTATATCTGTAGGATAAATTTTTAAAAGTAGACTTGCTGAGTGAAATGACATATCATTTTTTAAACATTTTGATAGGTCTTGCCAATTTTCCCTTCATTAAAGTTATACCAATTTACCTCCTACCAGAAATGTGTTAGAGTGACTACTGACCCCAAATACCAACATGATATATTCTTAGTCTTTGATCTTTGCCAATCTAGTGAATGACAAAGGGGGTTGAACATTTCTTCATATGTTTAATGTCAATTTGCATCTCCTTTTCTATAAATTGTTTATTGATATCCTTTGACCGTTTTTCATTAGTTCAGAAGTGTAAGTTTTTGTTATTGAATTTATTACAATAAAAATGTTTATAATATTTAATTTGCTTCCTGTTTCCTTTCAGACTTTAAAAAAAATTAACATACAGTAAAACTTACTTTATTGGTGTTCTACAAGTTTTAGCACAGTTATAGATTTGTGTGACCACCACACAATCAGAATACAGCACAATTTTTCTTTTCTTTTCTTTTTTTTTTTTTTTAGACTGAGTCTCACTCTCTTGCCCAGGCTGGAGTGCAGTGGTACGATCTCGGCTCACTGCAACCTCAGCCTCCT
The DNA here is from genome assembly GCF_003255815.1 of Theropithecus gelada. Taxonomy (NCBI): domain Eukaryota; kingdom Metazoa; phylum Chordata; class Mammalia; order Primates; family Cercopithecidae; genus Theropithecus; species Theropithecus gelada. The sequence continues at coordinate 151,523,224 of NC_037673.1, forward strand.
GGCTTCAAGCGACTCTCCTGCCTCAGCCTCCCAAGTAGCTGGGATTATAGGTGCCTGCCACCACACCCAGCTAATTTTTGTATTTTTGGTAGAGAGGGTTTCACCATGTTGGCCAGGTTGGTCTTGAACTCCTGACCTCAGGTGATCTACCAGCTTCGGCCTCCCAAAGTGCTGGGATTACAGGCATGAGCCGCTACGCCCGGCCAACAATTTCATCATTGCTGAACACTCTCTTGTGCACCCCTTTGTAGTTAAGCACTCCTCACTCCTGAACTTTGGGAGCCACTACTCTGTTTTCTGTAGCTATATTTTTGCCCTTTTCCAAATGGGACCATGCAGCATATGACTTTTTGAGATTGATTTGTTTCTCTCAGCATAATGCCTTTGAGAGTCATCCCTGTTATAAGTATCCAATAGTTTATCTCTTCTTATTGCTGTGTGACATTTCATTGTATAGATATGCAATAGTTTGTTTATCCATTCACCCACTGAAGGACATTTGAAGTTTTCAATTTTGGTAATGATTAATAGGGCTGCTTTAAACATCATGTAAATATTTTTGTGTATAGGTTTTCATTTCTATTGGGTAAATACCTAGGTGCCAGCTTCTCTTGACTGTTTCTTTGCTTTGCTATAGTTACACTTTTCTGTTTTTACTCCCATGATTTATATTTTATTGTGTACTATTTGTCGATAATATGTTGTAGAGACACTGGATTCTGTAATCTTCCTCTGAAGATGACTTATTTTTGTTCAGTGCACAGTTCAATTACTGGATGGTCACCTAATGATTGTGTAGGTTTGCATTTATATCTTGTTATGCCATATCTGTGGAAAGTCTGAGGTGTTTCAGAAGGCCCTCTAATTTGGTGGGACTGAACTTCTAAACTGTTTTCTCTGTGGCTCTTGTCAGGGCTTAGATTAAGGCTAAGGTAGGTCTAGAGTAGATCTTATTCTAGCACATGGTCCTTAATCCTAAGAGGAAGTCTTTCTGATATGTCAGCTTACTGCCTGAGGAATTAATAAGGTATTAATAAAGTCTTTCCAGTCAAGTTGGGCTAAACTTCTCAATGCTCTTTAGCACCACTTGATCTCTAGTGTCCGTTTCATTATCAAGCTCACAGGCACCAGTCTTTGGTAAGCAGAATCCTGTGCATGTGAGCCTAGCTCTTGGACTAGGACTTTTGGGGAACTCCAAATGAACTTCTGTGGTGCCCATCTGTTATATTTCTGTCCTCTCCAGTGCCCTGTCCCATAGTTCCCAGCTGTTTTAACTGCCCCAAACTTTGATCTTTGCCACTTAGCAGGACCAGTGTTCTCTGCCTGGACTTCTCATTATGCCTTGGCTGGGACGTTATCCCCAGGCAGGTTGCTCTGACGCCTGAATACAGTGGCTTCCTTTTTTTGCCTACTTTAACTTTTATTTATTTATTTAATTTTTGGTGGCATAGAGCAAGTCTGGTACCAGTTAATTATATCAGAAGCTTACTTGAATGATATATCTAGGATGATTTATTAAGGGCAACAAGGGGTCTCTGGCTTGCAACCTAATTTTTCATCAAGGACAGCTTTGTTTTTCAACTGTCAAAGAACTCTGTGCTGAAGGGTACTAGGGATCTGACATGGTTTGGTCATTTTTGTGTTCTTATGTTTGCTAAATTGAGTGGATTTGGAACCTTTTCCAAGTAGCTGAAACATAGCTTCTTTAAACTGCACTATGGAATGAATTTTTAATTTTCAGTCCAGTTCTGTCAGGGCAGTAAAAACAAGTTCAATTATATGCTTACAGGGAAATCTTGATTCTTATAAATTCTGAAGAGTTTTATTACAGCAGAAGTTAGATTTTTCCCCAGCACAGTGTGACTTCAGGACAGTTGTGCCCTTCTCAAAAAAGGTAGTTTTCTCTTCCGTGAGATGGGGACAAGGTCAGGGAAGAAGAGAGGGTATATAACAAAACTGGAAAATGTTGTTTTCAACCTGGTGTTAAATAACAACAAATTGTAGGTAATGTCTACTAACTTTTAAATGTGGTCATGACATTCTTATGCCATCATCCCCAGTAGAAAAAGAAACAGGTATTAGAATACTTCTCTAGTGATGAATGACCTGATTTCTCTCTTATTGCTTTCCAGGAAATAAAGAAATTGTGTATGGAAATCCTGCAGTCTTAATGCTTGTTCATTTATTCACTCATTGATTGAGATCTTTATTGGTTTGCTCTTGATACAATGTGCTGTAACACTGTGGCTTTTAAATCTCAGTGGCCTATGACAATAGGCATTTATTTAGCTTATGAGTTGGGTTAACTGGGAGTTGGTTGATCTAATTGAGGCTCAGCAGGAGCTGTTGAACTTTGCTCACCATATTTCTTATTCTCCTTCTGGGACCAGTGCGATAGCCTAGAAATTTTCTTCTCATAGTTATGGCAGAGGTCCAAGAAAGCAGGTTCAACTGCATAAGCACATTTTAAGCCTTTTCTGCATTACTTTGCTAACATCCTGTTGGCCAAAGCAAAGACACATGGCTGAGCCCAACATCAATGAAACAGAGATATATGCTCCTTCTGTGGGAGTGAAGAGGAGGAAGTAAATATTATTGAACAATAATGCAATCTACTTCAAGTCTTATATACTAGTCACTAAGGCTAAAAAGATGAATAAGGTATAGTCATTTCCCCTAGGGGCCCTCAAAAAATTGATCATCTGTACAGTAATCTTACAGTTAATGGAAGATGTAGAGAAGGAGTTAAAACTCTAGTTCAAATGAAACAGAAATGCTCAGCCTTTAAGGATTTTTTTTCTTTTAATTTCACACCTTGGAGAATGTTAAACTTGGATTGCTGGCAGTCTACCAAAGCATTGTGTTGAGCTGAAATCCCCTGCTATTAATAACTAGGTATACTGTGATTTTGAGATTTAAAGCCATGATCTCATGTTAGAAGCTGCAGTCGGCCAGGAAGCTGTTTGGATTCCTAACACTTCTAAAAGCACTTAGGCAACGATGCTGGGGATTAAAGGAAAAACTCATAAGCGGGTTTGTACAGAGGGAGTCAGAGCTCCATGCCTTGGTTTAGGGAACTCTCAGTAACAAAGGTGCAATAGAAAACTGACATATGCAAGCCATCCAACCACTTGAAGGAACAATCTAGCAATATTGAAATGAATGACTGCAGAGACTGAGGAAGATCTTGATGGATAGCATCGAGCAGGGCCATGGCCTGGAAATGCCAGTGCCTCATGCCTCCTTCCCTTTTCTAAGGGCGTCTTCTTGGGGTTGCAGTTAGGCCCAAGGAAGGCTCAGAAAACCTGGGCTGGAGGGATGCTGAGAACCTCATGCTTGTTTTGAGTCATCTAAAATTTAGGACACTGAAGTCAGGGAGCCTGAGCTGAAGGCTGAAGTTTTGGTCCAGAATCCTCAGACTCTCCAAGGTCTGGATCTTGACAACACCCAAGGGGAACTAAACAAAAGGAACACAAGTTAAATGGGAAAAAATTTACTAGTATATAAGAAAGATTTCAGGTTTTGTGAATCCTACTTTAGAAACATCTGCTCTGTTCCAACTCTCTTATTTCACAGTTGAGAAATAAAGTGCCTTTCCTGAGGTCACATGAATCTATGACAGATCTAGGATAGAACCAGTTCTATGGCCTTAAGGTAGCCAGTAATAGCTAACAGCTAATATTTGCTGAGGGCTTGCTATGTGCTAGGCTGTTCTAAACACTGTATGTAGATAATATCTTTTCGTGTTCACTAACATTCTATGAAGCAGGTACTATAACTGTTCTCATTTAACAGAGGAGATAATGAGGCACTAAGATACTACACAATTTGTGTAATGTCACACAGCTAGTAAGTAGGGAGCCAGGATTCAAAATCAAGGCGTCTAACCCAGAGCCTGGACTCTTAACTTCATTGATATACTGCAGTGAGATCAGCTAATTAGGAAAGGATGTCCCCCTTTCTGTAGACTAACAGAGTCATATTTATAAGAAAGCCTTTAATTATCCTTACAGAGAGGTGGGGCTGGAGAAAATTGTAGGTTGTGTCGGAACTGCAGAAGGAATGCCAGAAAGTCTCGTGAGCTGTCCAAGGTGCTGAGATGATGCTTCAACTCAAGTATCTTTATCGATTGCACCCAATCATCAATGTTTAATAATGTCTATGCTGAAAGTTTAGAATTTTAGAGCTGAATGGGCTGTGATAAATAATAGTCACATATATACCATGTGACAAGCATTCTAGATTTGTTATTTTACTAAACTTCACAACAATTCAGTGACCTTTCTTTTGAGGAAGAGAGAGAGGGAGATAAACTACTACCCGTGTTACAAGGCAGAATGGAACAACTACTTATTAGAAGCATAAAAATTGAGATGTGGAAAGGGGTGACAAGAAAGTGTATATGAAGTCTTTAAAGTGAAATTAGAGGGATAATTTCGGTAAAGTTAAGGGGACAGTATGAGTAAAGGAATGGTCTGTTTGAGCAAGAAAAAATAGATCTGTGTAGTTATATTGAGACCTCACACACACAGGGCACATGTTTTCAGTCCTCTTCATGCACTCATGATACACATCTCTGAATTATCATCTTATTTTGCCCACCGATGTGAAATAGCACCTCAGAATCCTTCCCAACACAAAGCTTCAAGAAGGCACTACCCATTGAGATTGTGAGCATGTGAGATAAGTTTTTTTGGTCCTCCTGGAGTAACACCTTGGTGAGTAGGTTATGTGGTGGCAGTTAGATAATCTATCTCATCCTCCTTCACTTCAAGATGATAACACAGAGTGTCAGTAAAATAATTAATCAGAGTCATGCAACAAGTGAGTTGAAGAGCCAGAAGAAACAGAACCCCATCTCAAGATCAGGACCCCACACTGATTACTTCTCTCAGGATTTCTCAATGCTAGATTCATGGGTCAGTCGTACCAGCTGTATCAAGCAACCCATGGGTGCTTAATAAAAATGTATGGTGCTGAACTCCATGTCATACGAGTGGAATACAACTCCTGGAAAGTGGGGCCTGAGAATCAAGATGTTTAACAAGATTTCAGAGTTATTGTGGAGTAGTACAAGGTTTATACAGAACACTGATTGTCTATAAAAGGTTAGTAAGGCTTCATTGGGAAATTGATGCTAGCAATATTGTTCCTTTCACAATTGATTTAAAGCACATATCACAACATAACTTATGCATTTATGTAGTTGCTCTACCTGCATGATAATCTGCCTTTAAGAAAATATGCTCCTTATTTAAGAGTTACTTCTTGGCACTTGCATTTTGGTTCTGCATTTATTGGCTGAATCATTTTAAATATATTTCTTAGCCCCTCAACATTCCAATTTTCCTACATGTAAATGAGATTATAACACCTACCTTATAAAGCTACTGTAATGTTCATATAGACAATACTAATAGGACATTTAGAACATAGTCTGGCATGCGGTAAGCATTTTATACATAACTGTCATTTTTAGTACAGTTATTTTTAGCATAACATTGTAGCTATAGAGATCTTCTTACAACTTTCTTTGGTGATTTTTAAATTGCTGCATTCTTATTCTTTTTTTTTTTTTTTTAAGAGACAAGGTCTCACTCTGTTGCCCAGGAGTGCAGTGGCATGATCATAGCTCACTGCAGCCTCCAAGTCCTGGACTCAAACCATCCTCTCACCTCAGCCTCCTGAGTTAAATTGTCACATTCTTTATTTAAGCATGTGTTATATCTTTTGATTTTCTGTTTATAAAAAATCAGGGCTGGGCATGGTGGTTCATACCTGTAATCCTAGCACTTTGGGAGGCTGAGGTGGGCAGATCACAAGGTCAAGACATTGAGACCATCCTGGCCAACATGGTGAAACCCCGTCTCTACTAAAAATACAAAATTTAGCTGGGTGTGGTGGTGTGCACCTGTAGTCCCAGCTACTTGGGAGGCTGAGGCAGGAGAATCGCTTAAGCCCGAGGGGCAGAGGTTGCAGTGAGCCGAGATTGTGCCACTGCACTCCAGCCTGGTGACGCAGTGAGACTCCATCTAGAAAAAAAAATTCAGGCCAGGTATGGTGGCTCATGCCTGTAATCCCAGGGAATTGGGAGGTCAAGGTGGGAGAATTGCTTGAGCCCAGGAGGTCAAGATCAGCCTGGGTAGCATACTGAGACCTTGTATCTAAAAAAAATAAAATTAGCCAGGCATGGTGGTGCATGCCTGTAGTTCCAGCTACTTGAGAGGCAGAGGTGGGAGGACAGCTTGGTCCCAGGAGTTTGAGGTTACAATGAGCTATGATTTTACCAGTGCACTCCAGCCTGAGCAACAGAGTGAGACCCTGTCTCTAAAAAATTTTTTTAAAATATAAAAAATTTAAATATCAACATGTTATGTTTAAAAATATGTTCCTTGGTCAAACACTATTGTAGTAATATATGGAAACATATGGTGGTTGAATTGGAAAGGTAAGAAGGCATTGTATCATAAGAGGTCTCATATGTTGTGCTGAGTAGTTTGGATTTTATTCTGTAGGCAATAGTCGGTCATTGAAGATTTTGACCTGAAGAGTGAGGAGACACAAATAGTGTCTTGGAAGATTAATTTGGCACAGGATGCATTGTAGGTAGGCCAGCTAAAAAATCATAGCAGTAACTCACGTGGGAGGTGACAAGTTCCTGTATTAAGTTTGGCCACTGAGAGTATGAAAGGCAGGAAGAGACCTGAGAGGTTATTACAAAGGAATATAGAAAGTATTTGGTTAACAGATTTTATTGGTCTGTTCTCACACTGCTATAAGAACACACCTGAGACAGGGTGATTTATAAAGGTAAATGTGGGGATTATGGAAACTACAGTTCAAAATGAGATTTAGGTGGGGACCCCACCAAACCATATCATGGATATAAGGAAAAAGTAAGAGATGAAAATAATTGTGGGGTTTCAAGCTTGAGCGAAGAGGAAGTTGATGATATCTCTGATAGAAATAGAGATATCTAGAGGGATACCCAGCTATGGGTAAGAAATCAGTCCACATTTTGATCCTGTTATACAAATTGTAAAAACATGATAACAGGCAGATGTATTGACTCCTTTATACATGAATCAGTTTGAGTTAAACTTTTCATCAAGAACATTTGAATACAATTTCTTTATGAAATTCTACCCACACCACATTCCATATTTTTATTACATTTATATTTTATTCTTTGTTGTTTTGGGGTTCTTAGTTGCAAGCCAAAGAAACTGCCTCTGGCTAACTTAAACAGGAGAGGAAAATTTATTAAAGTGATATTGATCTGCTGACAGAATCATTGGGAAGGACAGGGATCTAGGCTCAGAATATGGACAGAAACAAGGGATTATGGGTAGCAGCCACCATCACAGCCAAGCTCATGCTAAGCCCCAGTCTGAGAAGACACAGCTGTCTCCATCGTGGAATGCTGATGCCATGGCTTGTATTGCCGCTGGCACTGGGCAGAGGATGCTGTCCCTGATTTGCTGTCTTTGAAAACTGGAAGCTTCTGCTGCCACCGTTATTCCTACTTCCAGAATAGATTCTCCTCTGTTCCTGCCTATTTTTATCACTAGGTCCTTGCCCAACGTCCAAGATAGAGGTGTCTGATTGATCAAGCCCAGGTCTCATGCCCTAGCTGTGAACATACTGGGATAGGAGTGTCTTGCCTTTTTAGTTTTTATGGTGATAGATGAATCCTGTCCCTCCAACATTCCTAAGATGGGACATCCATTCAGATATTTGGTGGCCAAAACAACACAAAGCACAAAAATAAACCCAGCAACAGCCAATGTCTGCCACACATGCCTGCGGGTTATATTTTATATTACAAAAGCAGAGTGTCTAGAAACACTTTTTTCTTTTCTTTTTAGTTAGTTTCAAATATAGATATAGAATGTCCCAAGAATCAAAGCACCTGCAGCCACAGCTAAAAAGGTCAGAAAATTGCCCAGTATTTCATGGCTGGGGTTGCTCAAATTGCAGCCTATTACAGACTGAAACAGACCACCATGACCTTTTCATGTGGCAGGATGTTGTATTATCAGAACTCCCTCTTTCTATGATTTTTTTTTGCCCTTTTCCCCTTTCCAACTTATTTGAATTCAGGCCTGAGAGGAAAAAAATGAAGACAAAAGATGTGGCCTGAAATTTCAGGCTGGGGGAGAACAGACTGTAACTTTGAACTTAGTGAGGAAATAATTTTCCCTTATTAATTTGAGCAGAACTTTAAATTGGGAATTAGGATGCTCAAATCCTAATCTTGGGCAAGTCTCTGCTTCTTTCTGGACTTGAGGTTCTTCATTGATGGGGTCCCTGGACTGGATTCAGGCAGACACAGATTTGGGCTCCAGCTCTTCCACTTACCGACTGGTGTGAACCTGGTGATAGCTCACTCTTAGCTTCATTTTTCTCATGGGAGAAGCGGGGATAATGTAACAGGACCATCCTCATAGATTTATTGTGAGATTTAAATAAGGAAATGTTTGTCAAATCCTAGGAAAAAATAGGATGGTTGTATCCTAGATGATATTTCAGGAGGTGTCTGAGAATCTAATATTTCACATAATTTGCAGAGCAATTCATAGAGTGTGTGTATGTGTATTTTATACTACATGTAGTATAAAAATTAGAGTGGATTTCTATTTTCAGGTATTTTGGAAAGTAAAAAAGAAAAAAAACCTCATTTATTTTTTCCCCATTTCACAATGTATTAGTATAGTACTGTTTAAAATACTGTGAAAGATACTCAGAAATGACATGTATAGTACATGCTTAGTACTTTCTAGGAGCCTATGACCTAGACGAGGCCAGAAAGGCAAAGTTCTATATTACTAAGAATTAAAATATGGAATAGTGATTGAGGCAGTGTCATGATGACAGTGTGAGTGCTGTGATCTCAGAAGAGGGAAGGATTACGCTGGGCAAGGAGGACAGAGCCAGCTCCCTGGATTTCCAGAGGAAATTTCCTTAAAGAATGTAGTTAAGTTGACACTTGGCGTCAGGGAAGTCTTGTTATCTCTAAAGCTGCCAGTTTTGACCAGGAGAGCTGAGATGCTCCTATCCCTCCACAGGTTAGGGAAAGTGGCTGGTGTGGTGGTTTTAAAACATGTCAGTAAATTCCTTGACATGCCTCTTATTAAAAGATGGGATCTAATTTCCTTTCCCTTCACTTGTAATGAATAGAATGTGGCAAAAGCGACATAGTTGACTTTCAATCAAGTCTATGTTAGAAAAGGCAATACAGTTTCCATCAGGCTCTCTCTCTTCTGAGATGCTCACCTATGAAACCCAGGCATCATGCTGTGAGGGTGCCAGGCAGCCACATGGAAATCTGTGGCCCTAGCTGAGGCATTGGACAACAGCTAGCATTGCCTCAACTGTCAAATATGCAAACGGGTGACCCAGATGATTCCAGCACCCAGCCTTCGAGCCATGCCAGGTGACAGGAAGTAGAGCACAGACCAGTTGTCCCCACTGAACACGACACAAATTGCTGACTTGGAAGAACGATAAATGTTGTAGCTGTTTTAAACAACTAAGCTCTGGGTGTTTTGTTACAATAGCAATAGATAAATGGAACACCTGGTGACTGGACAATTACTTCAGAGAGCAGGTAGCTTGCTCCTGTGGCATAGGAAGCAATTTCATGTAAAATTGTTCTCTTCTGGTTTAAAAGGAAGATGGACCCTAAGCTATCCAAAAACCTATAGAGAGTTGCCTCATGGGGACTTACGTACTTGAATAATGATAAGAAAAGAAAGTATAAAATAAAGAAAAGATAAATATTTAAGGTGATGCATATGCCAGTTACCTTGATTTGATTATATCAATATATCAAATTATCACATGTACCACCAAAATATGTACAACTACTATGTATCAATAAAAATTAATTAAAAATAAATAAAAAGGAAAGGAAGTAAAGATAACATTAAGGGTGTTATAATTGTAGATAGGGGAGTAGATGCAAGCATAGTTGTTAGTATAATTGTTTTGCTTTCAAGTTTGATCAATGGTCAACTCCTATTTCTTTCTCTATTTTTTTGAGATGGAGTCTCGCTCTGTCGCCCAGGCTGGAGTGCAGTGGCACGATCTCGGCTCACTGCAACCTCTGCCTCCCCGGTTCAAGCGAATCTCCTGCCTCAGCCTCCCTAGTAGCTGGGACTACACATGTGTGCCACCACGCCCAGCTAATTTTTGTATATATATATATTTTTTAGTAGAGATGGGGTTTCACCATGTTGGCCAGGACGGTCTCAATCTCCTGACCTCGTGATCTGCCTGCCTCAGCCTCCCAAAGGGCTGGGATTACAAGCATGATCCACTACGCTCTGGCCAGTCAAATCCTGTTTCTTTCACCTCTTAGTTTGCTTATGAATATCCCTGGCTATGGTGCAACTATAATGCTCCTAGAATGGTGCTAAGCACACTATAGGGTAAAAAGACCTTTGCCCTTCTCCTGCTGAATCCTTTCTTCTCACTATCTGCCTTACCACTCTTTCCGGGTGCATGCTCACCTCTTAATCAGTGTGTCAAAAATCCAATGTACTACCTTTCCATCAAAAATTGCTGCTCATTCTGCTTTCTGGAGGCTAGCTAGTAACATTATTATCTTTTTAGTTGCAGAGCATTTTGGAGTTCACTTTAACTTTCCTTTCCCCGACTCTAGCCAAATGAGCAGTCTGATTGACTCAACTTTTGAAATGCTTTTTGAGTAGTTTCTTTCCTCTCCATTCCAACTACAGAGCACACGGCAGTTTAGAGAGGTTAATTCATTTTGCCTAGGGTTATACAGTTTGTATGTGACATGTCCAGTTCACATTTATGGAAAAGACAATGTGGAGAATTAGGAATTTTAATATATTTTTGGTGGGATAATACTTTGGCATAATTTTTATGGTGCACAATTTGGTAATTTCTATCAAAATTGAAAATGTCTATGACCTTTGACACAGGAACTTCATTTCTAAGTTTTATCTTGCAGTTTACTTTAACATTTATATGTTGGTTTGTGTAAACAGTTATTCACTGTAGCACTGTATATAATTGCAAAAGATGAGAAAGTACCTAAATGGCCATCCAATAGGTCAGTGGTTAAATGAATGATGATACATTCATATAATGTAATACTATGTGAAATTATTGTATCTTAATGAATTAATTTGTTCATTGCTTTTTCCCTCCCAGTATAGAATAAACTCCATGAGATCAGGTCCCTTGTTTATCTTATGCTCTATCCAACATCTAGCTCAGACCTGACATGTAGATGCTTAATGAGTATTTGCTGAACAAATGCCTGAATGGTTGGGTGCATGGATGGAATTAGAGGCCAGGAAGACAGAGGTTTGGTTACTGTTCACATATAGATGATGGTTGAAGCAATAAGAGTAGAGGAAATCATCTGGGAATGGCATAGAGATGAGAGTCAAGTGCAGAACCCATCAGCTAGCCCATAATTTCTCCAACCAGCTTCCTCATAACTAGATTTGAACAAAATCTCTGCCTTCTCTTTGGAAAGCAAAAGAGTGCTGTGCTTAAGAGCAGGGCTCTGGAGTAGATGCCTGGGTTTGAATCCAAACCTTGTAATTTGCTCTCTGTGACCTTAATCCAACCCTTTAAACTTGCTGCGTCTCAGAGTTTCCTTACATAATGGGGCTAATGATAGTATCTAACATATAGGAATTTTATGAGGGTTAAGTTAGATTATAGCCTAGATCCTTGTGAGCCTTAAATAAAAATTGTTTTTATTATAATTCTAATTAAGAATAGGATTAAAATGCACTAACCCAAGTGGAAATGACTATAGTAAAAATACAGACATTTGTATAGTACTTTGTAATTATTGAGGTATTTTGCACTTGTCTGCTCATCCAATTTGTACAACAAATCAGTATCTAAAATATCATTATCCCTGTTTTAATGTCCTGTGGCTAAAATATGGCAAAAGTTGGACAAGAACCTAAAGTTTGTATTTCCCAAGTCCAGAAGCCTTTCGGATTGAAAATCAGAAGGAGAATATCTAGTACAAAGATTTAACAGTGACATTCTTTCATCTGGGATAAAACTGACTTATCCTTCAAACAGTTGGGTGCCAAGCCTTTGAATTATATGTTTCCTAAAAACTTCCAGCATTCAATGGAAGAATGTCACTCTGAAATGGTTTATTTGGACTGCAACATTGGAGCGGTTGAAGTTAATCTTTTCCATTTCTTCATTCAACAGGTATTTGTAGAGCTTTGTGACAGGTACTGTGTGGGATACAGAAATGTATAATTTATAGATGTTTGCCCTTTAAGGTTTTATTGCTTAATTGCAATGAGAGTAGGATAAAAACACACATTGTGAAACCATAGCTTGTTAGAGCAATGTCTAAACTTCCAGTCTCTGTGGTAGAAGTTTAGGAAAAATCATATGAAATACGGACCATATTTTCTCTTACACAAGTATCACTTGGCAGAAAAGTCATCAATCATTGCTTTCTTGTTATGGATTGACTTGTTGAGTGCAAGAAGGAGATTGTTCAAGATACAGGAAAATTTTCTCTAACAGGTATCCGGCAAACAGAAAAAAGAGAAAGAAAAAGAAAAGGGAAAACAAACAAAAAAAGAGAAACCTTTTCTCATCATGTATTATGACACATTGTTCATGTGTGTGATACTGGAAGGTGAGAAGAGACAAAACTGGGTGAGCCCATCACCAGGTCATTGCTTCCAAACCCAACTTTGACTTCCAGGGGCAAGAGAGAGGCAATTAATTCCTTACCTTTTTTTTTTTTTTTTTTTTTTTTTGAGACAGAGTCTTGCTCTGTCACCCAGGCTGGAGTGCAGTGGCATGATCTCGGTTCACTGCAACTTCTGCCTCCCAGGTTCAAACAGTTCTTCTGCCTCAGCCTCCCGAGTAGCTGGGACTACAGGTGCACACCACCACACCCAGCTAATTTTTGTATTTTTAGTAGAGATGGGGTTTCACCATATTGGGCAGGCTGGTCTTGAACTCCTGACCTCATGATCCGCTCACCTCGGCCTCCCAAAGTGCTGGGATTACAGGCGTGAGCCACTGCACCCAGCCTAATTACTTCTTTAAACAATCATTGGGCGAAGGTTTCTTTTCAATGAGGCAATGTGATGGACTCTGGAAGGATACATACAAGAATAAAGGCTGCTCCCTGCCCCCGAGGAACAGAGACAACATTATAGAATCATATCGCTGCTCTTGAGCCACACTGTCTGGGTTTGTATTCAGTTCCTACCATTTAGCAGCTGCAAGACCTGGGCAAATAACTGCTCTGTATTTTGGTTTCCCAACCTACAAAATGAATGTAATAATGGTGAGGATTAAATGAGCAAATCCATGTAAATCCCATAGCACTATCTCAGGCACATAATAAGTATGCAGTAAATATTAGCTCTTATTATTGTGAATGTATAAAAGCATAGAGGAGTACTATAGGCTGAATGTTTGTGAACCCTTCAAATTCATTTGTTGAATTTCTAACCCCCAAGGTGATGATATTAAAAAGGGGGTCTTTGGGAATTGACTAGGTAATGAGGGAAGAGTCTCATTAATGGGATTAGTGCCTTTATAAATGAGGCCCAATAGGTCCCTTGCCCTTTCACCATGTGAGGACACAGAAGGTGCTGACTATGAACCAGAAAGCAGGCTCTCACCATACATTGAATCTGCTGGTGCTTTGATCTAGGACTTCCCAGCCTCCAGAACTGTGAGAAATGAATTTCTTTTGTTTATAAGCCATCTGACTTGTGATGTTTTGTTATAGCAGCCCATGTAGACTAAGACAAGGATGCAGAAAGCTGGAGTGAGCATCACTCCCATTCTAACAATGAGAAAAGCCAGTGAAACTACAAACTCCTAACTGTGTTGAGACCCATTAGAGAGCTGAGGTCACAGAACAAGCAAATAGCCTGAATTCTGAGAAGGGAGAGGTCCCTCTGGGGAAACAATGAACATGTGAACTGCCTCCTCTGTGACGGAACATAGGAAGCGGGGGAGGCTGCTATATAAATGAATAAGATAAATCAAGTAACATTTTCATGAGTTTCTTTAGGCTGAGAATGGGTTACCACAAAAAAAGAAAACCCCAGGGACCTCCTGACACAAGAGGAGTTAGTATCCAGTTGTAGGCTCTTTTCTATAGATGTTTGCCAAGCCCTCACAAGAAAGATTGGGGGAAGAACAAGAGACCAGAGAGCCATCCTCATTTATGCAGGTATGGGGGAGGGGTTGGCCACTGTGAGAAAGAAAGGCACAAAGCCCACCCTCCTATCCTCAACCATATTTCCTACATAGCCAAACTTCTAAATTGCTGGGGAAGGGCAGCACCCTATAACTTACAGGGAATAGGTAAAGACTCATTGTTGCTACAGGGGAAGGCAGAGGCCCGAGAGATCAAGTCCAACTGTATGAATGAACTTCTAGACTCTGCTGCATTAAATTTGTTAGACTGACTTAACCCCTGTGCTAATAGTCTTACCAAAGAAGAGGCATGCCCATTTCAAGGCAGAAGTACTGTTACTCTTACTGCTCTCCATAAAATATCTGGGATTCAATAAGACGTTACGAGACACACAAAACATTTAAAGAAAACTCTTGCCGAAAGAAAAAGCAACAAACAGAACCAGACTCCGAGATGACCAGGATTTCAGAACTTCAGATCAGCCAGAAACTTTAAAATAATTATATTTACAATATTAAAAAACCTAGTGGAAAAGGCAGACAAGATACATGAACATATGGAGAATTTCAGGAGAAATGGAAAGTATAAGAAAAAGTCCAATGGAAATGCTAGAAACAAAAAAAACTTCACATAAATCAGAGGTAAATGATTTTTCTGATGGGTCACCCGTAAACTTGACACAGCTGAGGAAAGAATCAATGAGCTTGGAGATAGGTCAGTAGGAATTGCCCAAACTGCAACACAATGAGAAAAGAAACATAAAAGAATATTCGAGAGCTATGATACAGTTTCGTATTTGTATAACTGGAATCCCAGAAAGAGAACAGAACAGAATAAATATTTGAAGACATAACAGCTGATATAAAAAAATAACAAAAGACATCAAACTACAGATCTGGGAAGCTCAGAAAACTCCAAGCAGGATGATAAAAACAAGGCAACAAAAGTCCCCAAAATATAACAAACCCCAGAAAAACTCAACAACAACAAACACAACTAAGCCATGTTCAAACTGCTCAAAACCAGTAACAAGAAGAAAATAGTGAAAACACCCAGAGAAAAAAAGACACGTACCATACATTAAAGGTAAGAATTATAGCTGACTTCTTTCAGAAGATATGCAAATCAGTAGGCAATAGAGTGTGACATGTTTAAGTGGAAAACAAACCATGACTACCCAGGATTTTACAACCAGTGAAAATAGCTTTCAGAACTGAAGGTAAGCTGGGCTCTGTGGCTTACACCTGTAAATCCAGCACTTTGGGAGGCTGAGGTGGGCGGATCACCTGAGGTCGGGAGTTTGAGACCAGCAGGACCATCATGGTGAAACCCTGTCTCTACTAAAAATACAAAATTAGCTGGGCATGATGGTGCACACTTGTGATCCCAGCTACTTTGGAGGCTGAGGCAGGAGAATTGCTTGAACCTGGGAGGCGGAATGGCAGTGAGATGAGATCAGTTTCAAATCAAACAAACAAACCTGAAGGTAAAATTTTAAAATTTCAAGATAAACAAAAGTTGGAAGAATGTATTATCAGCAGAGCTGTGCTACAAAACAAAGTTCTTCAGGCATAGGTGATGTAATGCCAGGTGGAACTTTGAATGGAAGCAAAATAATAGAGTTCTGAAAATGGTTAAAATTGAAGATAAATAGAAATAAATCCTATTATTATTTTTAATCATTCTAAAAGCCAATTGACTGCCTAAAGCAAAAAGACTAATAATGTATTTTGGTGTATAATGTATGTAAGGGTAAAGTGTATGTTAACAACATCACAAAAGATGGGAGGGAGGAATTGGAAGAGTGAGCGTAAGAAAAGTAAAGTCCTTACACACTATGTGAAGTAATATAATGTTATTTGAAGTCCTCGGGCACCAACTGAAAATATTAGAATGAGAAGTATAAATAATAAGCTAATAATGGAAATAAAATAGAATAAAAATTCAATCTAAAAGCATGGACACGACCAGGCGCGGTGGCTCATGCCTGTAATCCCAGCACTTTCGGAGGCCGAGGCAGGCGGATCATGAGGTCAAGAGATCGAGACCATCCTGGCCAACACGGTGAACCCTTGTCTCTACTAAAAATACAAAAATTAGCTGGGTGTGGTGGTGTGTGCCTGTAGTCCCAGCTACTTTGGAGGCTGAGGCAGGAGAATCGCTTGAACCCGGGAGGCGGAGGTTGCAGGGAGCTGAGATTGTGCCACTGCACTCCAGCCTGGTGACAGAGTGAGACTCCGTCTGAAAAATAAATAAATAAGTAAATGATGCTTTGGGGGAAGTGGTGAGAAGTTTGGTAAAGATGTTGACTGTATAAAAAGTGTGGAGTGAGCATAGTATCTTGAGATAAAGCTAGAAAGGCATATGGGGCTTGATTATGAAGAACATTATAAACCAGTCTAAATTAGTGAACATCTTTTGAATATTTAATGGAGCTTTTTCCCACCAACTGTGATAAAAAAAAGATTTTTCTGCAAAGTTTAGTTGGTGGCACTTCTTCATAGATTCCATTTCTTTAAATGCTAGATGTATCTTGTGATGAGCTTGTGAGGTTTATAGGAATGCTTGAATGCCATTCTCTTAAGAAGGTTAATTACAGGTATGAAGATTATTTTCAAATAGAAACCTAGTCACACTGTGTAGGAAGTATTTATTATTTGTTGCTTACCTTGTGTCTGTTCCTCATAGTCCAGCTTTTATTATATTTCACAATATTCCAAGCCATGTGATTAGGGTGAAAGGGACCTGACTATCAGCTCCACAGACAGGCTCTGAAGGGTATAAACAAGTTAGTAGATTCTACACCCATAATTATGGTAATTGGCTCTGGGATGAGCACATAAACACCAATCAAGAGAAGGCGGACTTCTGGGATTTTGTTCAAGTTGTCCAATGAGCAGATTCTTTCTATGGGAACATGGAAGGTTCTGGCCACTACCAGGGAAAAACGTGTCAGATAATGAAGCCCAGTTCTGAAGTTAAAACAGTTGAGAAATTGTGAGAGCTACCTGGGATTGCACTGAGACCTGGTGAAACCTCTCCTGAAGCATGCACTTGCCGCATCACCTTTTTGCTTTAATCACATTGGGTATGGCCTTGCAACTAAAAGCATTCAGTGTATGGAAGTAGCTATTTTGGATATTAGATTTCCATTCATTCTGGTTTCTTTCCCTCATTCAAAATCTTTCTAAAATTTTTCTGCCCTTCACCCTTCCTAGACAGCGTTTCTGGCCTTCTTTTGGATAAAAGGTCAGTGGGCTCCCCATTTTCTCACAGGTGTCATTTATTCCAATTGACATTTACACTTGAGTAAACCTTAAACTTCTCTGACCTTTTTTAAAAGCTAGATTTTAAAGAGATATTTTCTCTATTTTAAAACAATATATTGTCGTTGCTTTTCTGTGTAAAAGGCCACATCACTTCTTCCATGTCTTTTGATACTTTTTGTGCCCATTTAGATTTTCTTTTCCCTCTTAAAGATGGGGTTCTGTTTCTTTTTTTTTCTTTTCCCCTGCAGCGCGGGATGCAGATGTTTTGTAGGCACATGGCAGCTACTTAACAGTAAGTTTAAAAAATATTTAGCCATTTTCACACACCATTCTTAGTCATGTGAAATAAACAGGCGAATAAATTAGCCCCTAAATATTTCATTTGGTGTTGAAAATGAAAAACAACAGATGTAGGTATTTGAGTGGGATAAAATATTGCTAGACAGAAGTCTGAAGTCTGGCCTCACTGACAAATTCAATTCGGTTTGAGAAAGATACGTTGAACTCTTCTCTTGGCCAACTTTTGGTAATTCACAGGCAAAAGACGAATAGGATGTAGACTCAGGGTCCACCTTTCAGGATTAGTCCAAAGAAAATTTCCAGTCAATCTCTTTGTAAATGATTCAAATTCCTCTTTCCATGTGGGTATGGTGCTTCTCATTTGACTTCTTGTCCACTGTTCAGCTTAAGCACTTCCTAGAGCCTCTTCTCTTTCAACACTGTTTCAGTTTGAGTCTAGTACA
Source organism: Theropithecus gelada (assembly GCF_003255815.1). Lineage (NCBI taxonomy): Eukaryota > Metazoa > Chordata > Mammalia > Primates > Cercopithecidae > Theropithecus > Theropithecus gelada. The sequence continues at coordinate 151,541,427 of NC_037673.1, forward strand.
TGCACTGTGCCAAATGCTTTACTCTTCATTAGCTCATTTAACTCTTACAACAATTTGTGAGATGGGCATAATCAATATATGTGAGGAAACAGGTTTGGAGGGTGAGAAACTTGTCCAGGACCCATTGGCTCATGAGAGGTAGAGCTAAGGTCCAAACCTAGGTTCATCTGAGTCCGGAACTCACATGATTAACTGTGGCTGAGTACCTCTTTTCACTTACACCGAGATGTCGAAGGCTGATAGGGCAAATGCCTCTGAATTACTCTAGTAAACATTTTACAATGCGATGAATCTGTAAGTTCCGGGGCGTCAGTCTCACTTGGATTAATTTCATGCTGCTGTAATAGTCCATTGGGAAGCTATTAGTGGTGGGCTGGTACTCTTACAATCATAAGCTGTGAGGGCCACTACTCCACTTGGGGTATTTATATCCATCAAAATGCTTTGGGTACTGTAAAGTCTTCTGTTAGTATTTTCTCTAATGTCTGTAATGTCTTTTCTCTAATGTTATTTGCTGTTGTTCATAAGGTCTATTAGTTACCAGCTATTTTCTCTATATAATATTTTCTATATAATATAAAGGTAGACTATATAAAATTATTAAAATATATGTATTAGATATTAGGTTAGGCATATATTAATATAATCTATGGTATTTAATATATATTATACATTTAATATATATTAGGTTAAAGATCTAACCTAGTTGATTTGGTTTGGCTGTGTCCCCACCCAAATTTCAACTTGAATTGTAGTTCCCATAATCCCCACATGTTGTGGGAGGGACCAGGTGGAGATAATTGAATCATGGGGGCAGTTTCCCCTAGTCCTGTTCTTGTGATAGTGAGTTAGTTCTCACGAGATCTGATGGTTTTATAAGGGGCTTCCCCCATCGCTGGGCACTCCCTCTCTCCCCTACCAGCCTATGAAGAGGCCATGAGGCCTGAGGCCTCCCCAACCATGCAGAACTGTGAATCAATTAAACCTCTTTCCTTTATAAATTATCCAGTCTTGGGTATTTCTTTTTTTTTTTTTTTTTTTTTTTTTTTTTTTTTTTTTTTGGGGGGGGGTTCCCGCT
>NC_037673.1:152142847-152325091 GCF_003255815.1 Theropithecus gelada
AAAAAATCAGCACATTATGCAAAGTCAGCCAATAAAAGCCAAGAACTTATGGGAAAAATGGGGTTATGGGCACCACAATCACACTTCATCAGTGAAACATCAAAGGTAGCAACCTCATGAAAACACTACTATAACTTTATCCATGGATACTTCAATAAATATGGTACCTTTGCTTGACAAAGATCTGAAGTGCAGTTGTTGGAGATGGACAAGAAAAGGGTTCCTGCTTGTGAGTTGTTGGGAAATGGTGGAAGAAGCATTACCAAACTTGGTGATCTTTTGCAGCCTTAAATTCTGGAACATGGGTTTCTGCCTTTTGGAATAGGTCTTTCATGGTATACATTTATAATTGATACATATTTCATCAAAGTTGTAAATTTGGTCTAGTATATAACCACCTTCTTCAATTAATATCTATATTGTTCCTAGAGGTTCTTTTATAGATTTCTTATCTGCATTTTGGCTTCACCAAACAATTGAAGGCTTTGGAAATTTGTAGTGTTTTTCTTTTTTTTTTTTTTTTTTTAAGGCGGGGTCTAGCTCTGTTGTCCAGGCTGGAGTACAGTGGCACAGCTATGGTTCACTGCAACCTCCACCTCCTGGGCTCAAGCAGTCCTCCCACCTCAGCCTCCAGTGTAGCTGGGGCTATAGACACATGCCACCACACCCTGGTAATTTTTGTATTTTTTTGCTAGAGATGGGATTTCACCATGTTGCCCAGACTGGTCTCAAACTTAGGCTCAAGTGACCCACCCCACTGAGCCTCCCAAAGTGCTGGGATTACAGTTGTGAGCCACGATGCCCAGCCATAGAAATGTTTGAAACCACCAAATCTACCTCTGTTAGCAGTGAAAGGGGCCAAGTACTTTTTGCATGATTTGGCCTTTTCTGCTTATGGTTTTCTTATATAGATGGTGTTTTCTTTTTGTGAAAAAGGTTGTTTCTGAGGTTTTTGTTTGTTTGTTTGGTGTTCAATCCATATGCTCAATAATGTTTCCATTTCTTCTATATGTACAGGCCTTGCAGGTCCTTACTGAATTCACAATACTGAAAGTTGTTCTAGCCGTAGACATTTTCTTGAATTTTCTAACATTGCCTCTCATGCTTTGTAATGTGGATTTCTTTATACCTATTGCTCTAGAGACACATATATTCTTTTGTTTATTTTAAAATGCTCATTTTGAGTTTCTTCTGAAATCTTACAGCTTTCCTTTTGCATGTACTTCTTGGCATTTTTTGAAACCAGATACTTAGACAGGAAGGGAGTGTCGAAAGGGCATTTTTAATGTAGACTAGTTCACAATTGTCATAGAAAGGCAAAATATAGCATTCTAGGATAATGCAAATGGTAAACTGGTTGCTGGTAGATATTTGAAGTGTGTGTTTTATGTCCTGCATGGCTTAGTTCAGCTGAGTGGAGATTTTGTGTTCCTGCAGCATAGTAGTTTTTGGTGAAAAAAAATAAGTTCATGCAAATGCAATAGTCTGTATTACACTTAAATTGTTTCCTAACGTATCAATTGCTTTACCACAAATTTTCCTTTTCAACAGAAGAAATCCAGAAACATTGTCTGTAATTGGAAGAGAAGAGAATAAAACCCAGGATTTCTAGCTTAGCCACTTTTTCCCCCATACAGCAGTGCTTAAAGGGATACCAGTTGTGTGAACATTCGGTATTTAAAATATAAAGAAATGTATTTTAAACACGGAAATGCCAGAGCCTTTGCATCTAATTTTATTACTTCGAGAGGTTATAAGGCTACACATTTATTTTTAAGCTATGGCAACCACTGTTTAAAATGCATTTGGAATAGTTTTGGTTTAGCCTTCATCTCCAGACCCATTTCAAGGTATATCCTAAAATTGCTTTTACTATTTTATTATCAGCTCTCCAACAAGTCTTTCTGCTTGATTATTACTTTTTTCCCTGACTCTATCTGGTTCTGAAACATATACTAAAAGAGCTGGAGTTTGTGAACATATTTTATAAACCTTAAAGAATTATACTAACAGAAGTTGCTACTTTATGTCTTTGGCAATAGTCACTCAAAAATGATTTACCTTCTTCAGATACAAGCTTTTCCACCATTAAGAATTTCTAAAATAAAGGGCCAGGGCCTTTAAAGCCAATTCTAAAAGGAGATCTCTCTAAATAATTGAATTTTGTTGGGAAAATTGTATTGCCATATCTCTTGGAATAAGACTCTGTGATCTCTACTGGAATGTATGTTTACTCTCATATTTTATATTCTCCATATATATTTTATTCCTACCTGATAAAACGGAATTGTCAAAACTTGAGCACTGGTTCCATATTTTAATTTTTTTTTTTTTTTTTTTGAGGCAGAGTCTTCACTCTGTCGCCCAGGCTGGAGTGCAGTGGCGTGATCTCGGCTCACTGCAAGCTCCGCCTCCCGGGTTCGCGCCATTCTCCTGCCTCAGCCTCCCGAGTAGCTGGGACTGCAGGCACCAGCCACCGCGCCTGGCTAATTTTTTTTTGTATTTTAGTAGAGACGGGGTTTCACCGTGTTAGCCAGGATGGTCTCGATCTCCTGACCTCGTGATCCGCCCGCCTCGGCCTCCCAAAGTGCAGGGATTACAGGCGTGAGCCACCGCGCCCGGCCTTTTTTTTTTTTTTTTTAGTAGAGACGGGGTTTCTCCGTGTTTGCCAGGATGGTCTCGATCTCCTGACCTCATGATCCGCCCGCCTCAGCCTCCCAAAGTGCTGGGATTACAGGCGNTGCAGTGGCCGGATCTCAGCTCACTGCAAGCTCCGCCTCCCGGGTTCACGCCATTCTCCGGCCTCAGCCTCCCGAGTAGCTGGGACTACAGGCGCCCGCCACCTCGCCCGGCTAGTTTTTTGTATTTCTTAATAGAGACGGGGTTTCACCGTGTTAGCCAGGATGGTCTCGATCTCCTGACCTCGTGATCCGCCCGTCTCGGCCTCCCAAAGTGCTGGGATTACAGGCTTGAGCCACCGCGCCCGGCCTATCCATATTTTAATTTTTAAAAAATATTTATCCACGTGCAGACTCCACTTTGGGAGGCTGAAGCAGGTGAATCACTTAAGTTGAGGAGTCCAAGACCAGCCTGAGCAACATGGCAAAACTGCATCTTACAAAAAGTACAAAAATCAGCCAGGTGTGGTGGTGCATTCCTGTGCTCCCATCTGCTTGGAAGACTGAGGTGGGAGGATTGGTAGAGCCTGGGAGGTTGAGGCTGCAGTGAGCTATGATCCTGCCATTGCACTCTAGTCTGGGTGATGGAGTGATATGCTGTCCAATAAAAACCAAAAAAAATATTTTATTCAGAACTGTTTTTGAAATCTATTTTGTTGTTTTAAACCTAGTATGTTGTTTCCACACTGTGCTCTGTAATAAGTATCCTGCATTGTTCTTATTTGTTTTCTCATTATTCTCATCTTACCTTAAAAAATGTTGTCTGTGTTGACCATCATGTACATGTTCCTTTATAAACCTCTTGAGAATCTGTGTGAGAAACTTTGTGGACCAGATAATGAAATGTTAGACTCCTGGGCCATAGCACATATTTATACCTAATTTGTCTGAAAATGGCCAGATTGACTTTTAGAATAGCTGTTTAAATTGACAGTCCCCTCAGTAATTCTTGCCCTCCTGCATCCTTGCCAACACTTGGTATGATGTGATTTTTCATATTTGCTTTTGTAGTGGGTATGAAGGGATATCATATTTTAATTTTTTGATTTGTATTTTTTTATTAAGAGTAAATCTGAGTACTTTCTAATATCTGGTGGGCACTCACATTTCCCCTTTTATGATTTTCCCATTTATATAAACTTTGGGGCAATTTTTAACAATTCTAGAAGGACACACACTAATTAACTGAAGAAAATTTTATTCTTAGACTTGCAGGAATTAAGACACTAGAATAAACCTAGATAATCTCTTGGTAGATTTGGATGATATGTCCATTTTTTTTTCTAAATGCACAGGAACAATGTAAACAAATTCTGGATTCTCTGTTTCTCCATCTGATTATAGCATGGAAGATTAGCTCATTGCATGACACCAAGTTCTTTCCCCTAAACAGCTTGACATGGCCACTTTTTAAAAAGACACTGGGGAAGCTTTGTGGTCTTTAGAGCCATATTGTGTTGTCTATATATCTGAGTAAATTTTATGTGCTCCAGCAGGATTTGATTTCAAATAGTTAGAAAATACTGTCTTTGTGAAGTCAATTAAAGTAGTGACATAGATGGTGTGTTCTTTTTCTTTCTCTGTAGCGGAACTCCTGTCAGAGTCCCTGTATCTTAATTGGCTCTATTTGAAAGGAAAATTCAAAATCCCCTGCTGCAGTATAAATGTACTTATTTATCCCTTGAATTTCCATCTGGTGCCTTCACGACTGCTGAGAATTACTTGTCTTGCTGCTCTTTGGAAATGAGATGCAGTGGCATTTGAATTGATGAGAGCACCAGCACCTCAGATGAGGTGGCATTCCATAATGATGGCAGGTGGAATGCAGTTTCATTAGGTGCAAAGGTGAAAGCATGATTTCTAAAAATACACAGTTGAATATGAATGATTTAGTCAATTAAAATTGATTTCTAGCAGTGATTCTCAAACTATTTGCATTCATAATATACTTTGGAATAAAGAAAATTTTTTGACCTCTCATTTGATGGGAATAAAAGACCCCAAAGGACTCTAAGAAAGATAACACTGTATGATATAATGAATCTGACATTATCAAAATGTCTCTCACACTTTGTACAAGCACCTGTAATTATCACACCACTGACTTGGTCATTCTTCAGCACAGTGCTACAATTTGAGTATTAAGGTTCACCATGCTGGCTTATTTTTCTTATTTCTTATTTAAGCTTTTACTGTGTGTTCAGTTTCTTTCACAAGTCAAGTGAAACTTTCAACTTTATTAAAATGATAGAATTTTAGGCTTAGAAATTACTATAGACATCTTCTGGCCTGATCTTTTTAGAGAAGTCAGGTTTCCTAAAAGTCAAGAAGCAGTTTTAATCAGTTTCTTAGGTTTTAGGAAATTATCAGAAGGGAAATATCTCCTTGCTGTGGTTTTGTTGAAGATTTTTTTGGTATATAAGACATGGAGTCATATGGGTCTCCTGACTTCAGGTGCTTTGGGGATTCCCATCCCACCTCATGAACCCTTGCATGGAAGGACACAGGGATTCCCATCACACCTCGCAAACCCTCACATGGAAGGACATGAGAAGAAAGGAATCTTTGGTATGATTCCTAGTCTATGTCTTGATATTTTACAAACCACATTTTAACCTAATAGGTATTATCAATTACTCTTTTTTGAGACAAGGTCTTACTTTGTCGCTCTGGCTGGAGTGCAGTGGCATGATCATGGCCCAGTGCACCCTTGACCTCCTGGGTACCAGCAATCCTCCCACCTCAGCCTCCTGAGTAGCTGGGATGGTAGGCATGTACTACCACACTTGGTTAATTTTTTTTTTTTTTTTTTTTTTTGCTTTTTGTAGAGATGGGGTTTTGCTATGTTGCTTAGGCTGGCCCTGAACTCCCAGGCTCAAGTGATCAGCCCACCTCGGCCTCCCAAAGTGCTAGGATTATAGGCATGAGCCACTGCACCTGGCCTGTTTTCAATTATTCTAAATCTTTGTATTCTTCAAACTACTTGATCATTAAGGTCAGTTCAGGACATCATCCTAGGAAAAGAAAGAATAGGAGAGAGTATAGTTAGTGGCCACCCTTGGATCTCATGAAATGCAGAGATTCCTTATGGTTTGTCTTGATACAGGCGTCTTATGGAGGGAAGGGCAGAGTGGATGGAGTAAATACAGGTTTTCCACATTCATTTCAATCACAGCCACATGTTTTCATTTTTCTTTTCATTTATTTATTTATTTATTTATTTATTTATTTATTTTTGAGACAGGGTCTTGCTCTGTTGCCCAGGCTGGAGTGCAGTGGCATGATCTCGGCTCACTGCAACCTCTGCCTCCTGGGTTCAAGTAATTCTCCTGTTTCAGCCTCTCAAGTAGCTGGAATTAGAGGCACCCGCCACCATGCCTAGCTAATTTTTGTACTTTTAGTAGAGACAGGATTTTGCCATGTTGGTTAGGCTGGTCTTGAACTCCTGACCTCAGGCGATCCACCCGCCTTGACCTCCCAAAATACTGGGATTACAGGCATGAGCCACTGCACCTGGCCTTATTTTAATTTTTCTTAACATGAATTTGGCTTTCATGAAATACTCCATTTTAATGAGAATTTGGCTGCTACAAAAAATTTGAAAAAAACACTTCTAAACCTGAACCACTCCTAAAGCTCCTTTAGAAAGAAGATGAGTTGAATTAATACAGACTAGTTCATTATTAGTAGTGTTTGCAGTAACTGTCTCAGGGGGGTGAGAGCACACCTTTTATATGGTAAGAGCTCTTATACTGAAAAGGAGTTTTTTCCCTAAATGTTCTAATGCAGTGGTCTCTAAAACTCAGACTGTGGAATGGCCTGTTATGAACCGGGCTGCACAGCAGGAGGTGAGCAGTAGGCAAGTGAGCATCACTGCCTGAGCTTTTCCTCCTGTCAGATCAGCGGTAGCATTAGATTCTCACAGGAGTGTGAACCCTATTGTGAACTGTGCACATGAGGGACCTAGGTTGTGTGCTGCTTATGAGAATCTAATGCCTGATGATCTGAGGTGGAACAGTTTCATCCCCAAACCATCCCCCTCAGCACCCTGGTCAGTGGAAAAATTGTCTTCCATGAAGCCAGTCCCTGGTGCTAAAAAGGTTGGGGACTGCTGTTCTAAGAGAATTGGAAAAAAAAAAAAGATGCGTAAGGAGACAGGATTCAGCTCCACTAAAATAAGAATTGCCTAAAATCAGAAGATTCATCTGGAACTAGAATGATTCAGTGGAGGGGAGAGGGAGAGCTTGTTACCTCTCTGAGCTTCACTTCTGCCATGTGGAAAATGGGAAATAAGTATCTATTTTTCTGAAGCAACTTCAAGATTAAATGACACAGTAAATGTAAATCATGCATGTATATGCTATATGTACAGAAGAGAACTCCATAATTATGAGTGCCTTTGGTAGAAAATTCAGTGTTCCACTCCACACACTATTAAAGCTTGGGAGAGTTTTGCAAAGAAGGATGAATGACAGAAATATCAACAGAATTTAAAGGACTTTTTAAAGTTACAAGTGATACAGACCTAAAATATAAGTAAGTTGGTGGTTTACTTGAATTCATGGATGACTCATGATTAAGTGGAACTTGAATCATACTAAAATTCTGGGCTTCTGTGACCTGTGGGGCTTCTCTTGATAACAGATAATCTTAACTGCCAGTGACTGATTTGGCCTAGTACAGAATTCCCATATCCTTAAGAGTGAGGATCTAAAAGGGATTTTTTTTTTTACACACTCTGAAAGCATAGTCACTGGAAGTATTCTGTGTTTGTTGTAGTGGGAATTAATGGAACACGAAGAAACTAAACAACCTAGAATAAGAGAGATTAATTGTCCTAGATTAATAGTAATAACACTTGTTCACTTTGGAATTAATTTATGCTGAAAATTACATTGCAGCACTATCAAACATTTCCCTTTCTAGATCTCTGATTCCAGGAAAGTCGAAGCTTACCTAGAGCATTCTCTTCCCTTTGTGGAAATGAGTATGTGTTTTGAACACGATATGTGGTAGTAACAAAGCTACAGGAACAATCTACAGCTATATGGATGCTAGAGGAAACAAGAAAGTTTGAACGTGGAAAGAAGGAGTGGGTTTAGCATCATTTCTTGGTCTTCCCTCCTCATGATGTCCACTGTATGGCTCCAGGCCATGCCGTTACACAGCTTAGATCTTTAAGATATTTGCTGATGATGAATGTGAGCCACTGTAGTCAGCAAACAGGCATTGGTCCCTGCTCAGAAAGGACCTTCTAGTCCAATAAGAAGAAACAAATAAAGATGAGGCCATATGCCATGTAGGGACTGGGATCTGGGCTGGCAGAAGCCTGGGGTGCTCTGGGAGCCTGGCACCCCTCCAGGCCTTGAGGGTTACAGTGTTTCCAGGAGGAACTCACATCTAATCTGTTACCACAAGAAGGAATAGGAGTTAGTCCAAGCAAGTAGTGGGTTGGAAATAGACAGGGTATGTCTGAAGACCTGGGGTTAAAAACACAGGGGGCAGAATTAAAAACCATTGAGTCATGTTGAAGCATAGAGGTTTTCAGGACGCGCAGCAAGCTGTGAAGCTAGGAAGGTAAGCACAGTGGGCCGAGGGTGTCAGTAGTGCCATGCCGTTTTGAATTTGACTGAGGAGTCCCTGAGATATTTTAAGCAGAGGAGAGTTATAGTCAACATGGATTTTAGCAGGATCACTTGGGATGCAGCTGGGAGAGACCATTTAGAGGATGGTTGCGGTAGGCTTGGTGGGGGATATGATGTGGCGGTGTTTCCATGGGGCTGTGTTGGTTCTGGCTGTACAATTGAACTGAAGAGATCCCTTTTTTTTTTCATGTTTTTTGCATCCTCTTGCCTGAATCCTTGTTTCCAGTACCCACAAAGAGTATATGTTAAAAGTGTTTCAAAAGTTGTGAATATATGCATAAATATCAGCTATAAATAAGGAAAAAAGGATGAAATTGATCAGATTATACATACTAGTTTTAAGCTAGGTAGGTATCCCTCCTTTCACCATTGTGAGTTTTTTTTAAACATGACTTTATTTTTTTAATTTATGAGGATTCTATTTTTTCTCATTAATATTCAAGATTTTAAAATTGCTGATGGGAATGTAAATGGACCCATCCACTTTGGAAACCAATTTATTATGAATTTGTAGTGAGTTTGAAGTTGAATATATCCCATGACTCCTATATCCGTCTCTGGGCACATACCCCAGAGAAATTCTTACACAGTTTGCGTAAGAGATATATTTAATAGCACGGTGTTCATAGCAAAACTCTTTGTGGTAATGAATGAATGACGCATAGAAAATATCTAACAGGCCATAATAAGGAAATTCATAAATAAATCATGATTTATTCACACTATGAAATACTAAAGAAATCTTGAAATGAATGAGATCTATCAATTTGTCTCTCTCCACGGACAAGTTTTACTTGTAAATTTTATTTATTTTTACATTTTTAACACACATAATTGTAGGCATATGGGTACAATGTGATGTTTCAATACATGTACACATTGTGTAATGATTGAATCAGGGTAATTAGCCTATCCATTACCTCAAAGATTTATTGTTTCTTTGTGGTGGAAACATACAAAATCCTCTCTTCTAGCAGTGCAATATCTTATTGTTGACAATAGTCACCATGCCATGTAATAAGACACCAGAACTTCCTTCTTTGTAATTGTAAACTTGTACCCACTGACCATACTCTCCCTATCCTCTCCTTCCCCTTCCCTTTCCATGGACAAAGTTTTAAAAGCACAAATTCAAGCAAAAAAAAATTGAAGTCTTAAAAGAATATACCATAAAGGTAAATTTTAAAATATACAGACCAATATATTTTATTACATATGCACACATACATATGTGGTAAAAGTATAAATGCATATGTGAAAACAACTCAGGCCAACTTTGTCACCAGTCTCTTTAAAAATACCCTTCTAGTACTTTAGTATATTTATATATAAAGAGCAAGATAAGTTCTACCAGAAGATCGATAGAGCTATAAATGAAGCCTTTTTCAGTATAAATAACTTATGTGGTCCAGATATTATTACTATGACTGTTGCTAGTTTCCAGTTATTTACTGTTTACTTTGTAGTTTTCCCATTTATGTGCTGGACTGGACCTTAGGGAGTTCACTAATGTTACGTTGCGGTATGTGAAAGCAGTATTTGTCATTCATGACAACATCTGTTTGGAATATGTGATCATATTTTCTCTCTAACTGTGCTGCTTAGGAAATGTTCAATAAAGAAAAAAGAGTGTGAATAGTGTTGCTTTTTGGAAAAAAAATGCAGTGCCCCATTTGCAATAATGTCTCCTTTCCACCAAAACTCATTCTGTTGCAAGTAACAGAAACTGAAGTCCCACAAGTTTAAGACAAAATAAGGATTTATTGACTCATGGAACTCAAGTGATGTTGTGTTAGCCATGGCTAGACTCAGATGCTTTTACACGCTTAGAAGATCCGTCTCCCTGTCTGGCAACAGTCCCAGGCAGAAACAGTCTCAGGTTCACACATGCCCAGCTTAGCCACCTAAGGAGCCAGTGGCCATCTCTTCTGCAGAAACGCCCTGGGCAGACTTGGAATTGGCTTACTTTGGGTCACAAACCTATTCCTGAAACAGTCATGGAGGTGTAGAGATTAACTGGGGTATTTAACAAGCTTAAATTAAAAAACAGTTTGGGACCCAGATCAGGATGAAGAAAGGAGGAACATTTTGCTAAAGGGAAAGAGGTACATGCTATCAGGAATCAGGTCAAGGCAAAATATGGTGGCAATACAAAAAAACTAGAGCTGTCAAGGACCACCATCGCTTCTCTTACTGTCATCTTCCTCTTCCACACACCTAAAGAGAGAACATAATAAACAGGTTATGTATGTTTTAAGCTCAAGCATTCCTTAATTTTAATAAAGCATAATTGACTTCTAGAAATGAATGGCCTTTCCACACTAATATTCATCATCAGTAGCATTTGGCTGAATGAGAATTAGGGAGCTCCTCTAAGAGACATTCCAGAAATTGGCTTGTTCAATGATAGGCTTAAAGACAAAACCTGTGCTTGCCCACTTTGAGAATATTAGCAATTGGAGCTAGTTCATTAGCTGCCTTAATTTGCACAGATACTGATGGAAGACAGGAGGACCCACCTTCATCAGAATACCAGCAAAGTACCAGCAGAGTGCAAGTGGGCTTTACTATTGAAAGCCCAGTAATGGCTTGCATCGGTTTATGCAGATTTGCGTGGCTGGTTACTCTGTGCCCTGGACTTGGCAATGCCCAGATCACATTTAAATCAGGAGCTAAGTGTAATTAAGTACTACCCTCAGCACATCTCTTCTTTTAGGACACTTTTATTCACCATGATTTAGAACATGACAATTGGGTGAGATTAAAGCAGCAAATTGTGCCTATAAAACAAACCCCTGAAAATAGCAAGGGACTATAAAATTTTATAAAGGGAATACTGCACATGCCTCCAATCCAATAAAACTTTTGTGAGCTGGGAGATTAACTGTGAAATAAAAGTAAGCCAATACAGTATGTGCCACATCCAGACTATAAATCGCATATTATTGTTTAGTATCACTTTTATATTCCCTTTCCAAATGACTCCTTAGCATCGTGAGGATGCCCCATGCAGCATACAATTAATTAGCTTTCAAGGGAATCAGCTCAAGGGACACTGGGCCACTCTGCGAATGGAAGGAATGTGGGCAAAGGTGTTTCAACAGGATAGTACTTGGTCTTTGGGGGAGTGTTGTGGTTCTTCCAGTTGCTACTTTAGTTTCCTTATTTTCTTGGCTCATGTTTATGTCCTGTATGTTGTAACGGATGGAGCAGATTTCCAAGGCTCTTGAAAGCTATTTGCTTTTTGCTTAGAATCCCAGGGTTTTTATAGCTACATGGTAACACCCATCTACTGCAGGACTTCCTTTTACAAATAAAGAAATGGAGGTTGTAAGCAGTAAGTGGCTTACTTAGATTTGCACAGTAAGCTAGGGGCACACTGGATTCTCCAGGGATAATCATGCCCATTCTGTCTTTTTCCTAAAGCTTTTATAGATTTTTTATCTCATTAATATTGCAATATTGTATAGGTATTTTGTCCTGATAATGATGACAAAAAAAATCCTCTTTTAGAACGTTTGGAAAATTTGAAAAATAATTTGAAGTAAATTTTAGAAAATTCATCTGCCTTCTCACCAACCAAAGATACCCACTTTTAACATCAGCCATTTTTCTAGACACACAAAATATATATAGGTGTGACTCTTTACCCTGAAAAATAAAGAACATTCTGTTTTTTTCAATTAATACATTTATTGGGAAGATTTCTTCACATGCAACATTTTCTCAAAACATGGTTTTTAATAACTTTCTACTTCAAAATAATGTCTCTTAAATAGTTTAAGTATTCTATTGTTGTTTTATTACTAGTTCCTTTTTCCCATAGATCAAGCTACTGAAGAATTTTAAACATTAAAAATGTCTTAGAGAGACATGAAGAATGACAGAATGTTGATGGAACATAAATCTTTTTAGTCTTTAATGTCCAGGGTAGTTTTACGTGAATAATTGAATCAAGTTTTATGTGATAATATCCAAGTTTTTCATACCAGATTAAGATTGGATATTATTTCTATGTCAAGATACATCTATATTAGGTAGAATTCTTATAATTTGAATTTTCTTTATTCTATGTGTATGCTAGGTTATAGAGATCAGTCTGTATCACTTTAAGATACTATGTCCTTTACTAGGTCTTCTATAGCAACCATCCATTAATCCATTCATCTATTCTTTCATTTAAATGTGCAATTAAATTATTGCCTTTTCAGCATATGCCAAGCATTATGATGTGTGGACAATAGAAAGATAAATATGAGATTGTCTTTGTCTTCAAGGAACTTATACTTTATTTGCAGAGGCAGATAGGTGAACAGTTTACCCATCACTGGGCAGAACATCCTGTGAAATCACAGGAAGGCCAGGTTTCACAGCCTGAAGATCAAGAAGGATTTTAACGGGCAGAGAATGATGGTTCAGGCCAAGAGAACTGCAAAGACATAAAACAGTCAAAATACCTGGCATGGTCAAGGAATGCTAGGGTGATTGGAGAAAGCATTTGGAAGGAGAAAAAGAAACAAGATCATAGACTGTAAAAGGAGATAAACTTTCTAAATTTGCCATGTAGATATATAAGGAGACAAGTATTTTTCTACCTGTTTCTGTTACTGTTGTTAATTTAGGTAGGCCAGTAGGGATCATCAAGGTTATAAAATTAGCTGGAGACCAGGGAGTTACGAGTTCTGGTCTCTTCCTGTTGCTTAATGATACACGGTCGTGTTGCTTATGTTCCTTTCTCTTTTTTTGAATGCAGGCTTTGTTTCTTAAGTGTGAAATGGCAATAGCAAAATAAAATATCAGGCATGTTCACAATATTTAGATATTATAATTAAAAAGTGTTATTAACTGTTTATTGAAATTTGCATTGAACTAATTTTGCAGCTTTAGGCTTTTCTCTCTCACATCCAGATAGCGTAAAATTTAGACTAATACTTCAGTTAGCTGGATTAATAGAGACCCTCTGAGATTATTATTGAAAGAGAAACACAGTTTTATTACTTTCATATACATAATTTGAATTAAGCTAATAAAGAATTGCCTAATAGATGCCCTGATGAACCTGCTTTAATGAATACATGAAAATAATTTGTAATTATAATAATAATTTTATGCAAATGAAAGCTGACAAGGTTTTCAAGTGCCTGAAGATAGTTTGTTTTCTGAAATAGGGTAAAAATGCCTCTTAAAGTTATACAAATAGTGATTCTTGCATTTACGTAGTGATTTCTCAGTTTTCAAAGCATAATACTTTAAAAAGGACGTTTTTATTTGGTCCTTAAAATGACCTCACAAAGTATGTTAGAAGTTTTTAGGCTCATGTCAAAAAAAGAATTCAGAGGTTGATAGAAGTTAAATTATTTGCCACACATCACAGAATTAGTAATTGACGAAACTAGGTCTGGAAGCTAGGTCCCTTGTTTTTAATCCATTGTTCTGTATCCCAGTGTATACTATCAATTTTCTTAGTATTTCTTCTTTTTTGTGTTAGCTGGAGTCTAGATGACCTTTAGCACATGTGTTTTGTACTTTCCATAAATTCAGAGAGCAATAAGGATCAAGTTACCTTGATTATATTCTCTGAAAAAAACATGCATATGATGTTGACCTTATGTTTGCCTCAATAAATTGAAACAAACCCGTACAATTCAAATGCTGAAACAAAGCTTTACTCTCATGTTTTTAGAATTAAGAGGAAATTTTCTAGTTTTATAAGATGTTACTATAGGTCTCCTGTTATTAATAAGATGGAAACATTTAATTACATCAAGAAGGCTATAGGTTTAGAAAAGTTAGAAAGTCACCCAAGATAGCATGTTTGTTAAGAATATACCCTAGAAAGAAAGAGACAAGTTTACATTCTTACTCTTCCTTGACTGCTTTTATGAACAAATGTGGAAAACTTACACTTCCAGAGAACTGGATTAATTTTTGGTTCTTTGTTTAAATACTAGCATGGAGACAATCACCAGATCTATAATTGCAAGGTTAAGTAATAAGGTATAAAAGCAAGCCCCTGAAATGATATGTTATTAATAATTTTATAAATATGACACATCAATATCAAATGATTTACCATATTTTAGTAAAAATATCAGTGACTGTCTTCTAAATATATAGATTTTAAAAAGAAACTATAAACTCTAAAAGCATGAGCAATGTGGAACTTGACTGTATCATTTCTTCATTATATTATAGAATTGGTATAAAAGACCTCTTCCTTCAGGTCTATGCATCAAGATTTATTGCTGGAAATAACAGATATTCTTCATTGTTCCTCTGTGTCTTTTATATAAAAGCCTGTGACATACATACTCAGGGCAGCATTCATCTTAGGCTGCAAGACAATGATTTTATAGTACTCTAAGTAGTATTGTAAATTCCTTTGCACTGTGCAAACTTCTTTTCAGGTACTTAATATAAGGATTTCCTACCTGTCTTTCATGACACCCTTTGAAAGAACTGATGGACTTTATTACATGCTACAATAAACAAAAATATAATGAGGGTTCTGAATAGGATGGAATGACTTGTGGTAGCATAATGTTTCTTTGGAAAACAAGTAGAAAATATGGATAATCATTTTTAAAATTCTGTTTAAATATATCAAAGAGGTTTTGAAACCATGATGATTGCAATGGCTACAATTTCAGAGACAGGAAAACCAAGGAAAGTTGAGCTGATGATTCTCTACTTTTTTCCTGGGAATATTTGCTATTTCTGAATGTAGACAGCTGGGTAGAGGGCTACAGTTATGGGAAAGAAACGCCTGCTGAACTTAAGGTGGTCTCATGGAATAGAGTCAGGATGGGAGGGAAGGTAACTTGAGGAACCTCACAATACAGTCTGTCAGAAGCTAGAACCATTCCTCTCGAGAACTGAAACAAAACAAGGATGCTTACTCTCACCATGCCTATTCAACATAGTACTGGAAGTCCTAGCCAGAGCAGTCAGGCAAGAGAAAGAAATAAAAGGCATCCAAGTAGAAAAAGAAGTCAAACTATCTCTCTTTGCTGATGATGTGATTCTATACATAGAAAACCCTAAAGACTCTGCCAAAAGTCTCCTGGAACTGATCCACGAATTCAGTAACATTTCAGGATACAAAATCAATGTACAAAAATCAGTAACATTTCTATATACCAATAACATTCTAGCTGACAGCCAAATCAAGAACACAGTCCCATTTACAATAGCAACAAAAAAATGGAATACCAAGGAATACATCTAACCAAGGAGATAAGAGATGTCTACAAGGAGAACTACAAAACACTACTGAAATAAATCAGAGATGACACGAATAAATGGAAAAATATTCCATGCTCATGAATTGGAAGAGTCAGTATTAATAAAACGGCCATACTGCCCAAAGCATTTTAGAGATTCAGTGCTATCCTTATCAAAATACCAATGTCATTTTTCACAGAATTAGAAAAAACTATTCTAAAATTCATGTGGATGCAAAAAGAGCAAAAAGAGCCAAAATAGTCCTCAGCATAAAGAATAAGGCCAGAAATATCACATTACCCCACTGCAAATTATACTATAAAGCTATAGTAACCAAAATAGCATGATGCTGGTACAAAACCAGACCCATAAACCCAGCTGAGAGCCCAGAAATAAAGCCACGCATCTACAACTATCTGATCTTCAACAAAGTTGACAAAAGCAATGGGGAAAGGATTTCCTATTCAATAAATGGTGCTGGGGTAACTGGCTAGCCATATTCAGAAGAATGAAACTAGACCCCTACCTTTCACCATATACAAAAATTAACTTAAAATGGATTGAAGATTTAAATGTAAGACCTCAAACAATAAAAATCCTGGAAGAAAAGCTAGGAAATACCCTTCTCAAGATCAGCTTTGGCAAAGAATTTATGGCTAAGTCCCCAAAAGCAATAAAAACAAAACCAAAAATTTACAAGTGGAACCTAATTAAACTAAAGAATTTCTACATAGCAAAAAACAAAAACAAAAACAAAAACAAAAAAACAAAAACAAAAAAACAAAACAAAACAAAACAAAACAAAAAAACCAGAATAAACAGGCTACATACTGGGAGAAACTATTCACAAAGTATGCATCCAATAACAGTCTAATATCCACAGTCTACAAGGAACCTAAACAAATGAACAAGCAAAAACCAAATTATCTATCTAAAAAACAGGCAAAGGACATGAACAGACACTTCTCAAAAGAAGATATGCAAGGAGCCAACAAACATATGAAAAAATGCTCAACATCACTAGTCATCAGAGAAATGCAAATCAAAACCACAATGAGATACCATCTCACACCAGTCAAAATGGCTACTTTTAAAAGTAAAAAATGTAACAGGGTGATGAGGCTGTGGAGAAAAGGGAATGCTTATACATTGTTGCTGGGAGTGCAAATTAGTTCAGCCACTGTAGAATGCAGTTTGGAGATTTGTTAAAGAGCTTAAAAGAGAACTACCATTTGACCCAATAATCCTATTACTGGGTATATGCAAAAAGGAAAACAAATGGCTCTACCAAAAAGACACATGCACTTGTATGTTTATTGCAGAGCTATTCACAATAGCAAAGACATGGAATCAACAAAGACAGGGAATCACCCATCAGTGGTGGAATGAGTAAAGAAAATGTGGTACATATACAGCATGGAATACTATGCAGCCATGAAAAAGAATGAAATCATGTCCTTTGCAACAACAGGAATGCAGCTGGAGGCCATTTCCTAAGGAAATTCATGCAGCAACAGAAAACAAAATACTGCATATTCTCACTTATAAGTAGGAGCTAAATATTGAATATGCATGGACATAAAAATGAGAACAATAGATGCTGGGGATTACTAGGGAGGCAGGGGCATAGACTGAAAAACTACCTATTGGATACTATGCTCACCACCTGGGTGACGAGACCCTTCATTCTCCAAACCTCAGCATTATGCAATATACACATGTAACAAACCTGCACATGTACCCCTGAAACCAAAATAATAATTATGAAGAATCCTAAATAAAAAAGTATATGGACTAGATAGTAGATTATAATATCCAGCAGTTATTTTTCCTTTTGACAGTTGGTAGTTATATTAACGGCCTTCTGGTTATATAAGAAAATGTCAGGTTTTTTATTTTTTAATTTTTATTTTTTTATTTAAGAAATGGAGTCTTGCTCTGTTGCCCAGGCTGGAGCACAGTGATGTGATCTCAGCTCACTGCAACCTCCACCTCCTGGGTTCAAAGGATTCTCCTGCCTCAGCCTCCCGAGTACCTGGGACTACAGGGTTGTACCACTACATCTGGCTAATTTTTGTATTTTTAGTAGAGATAGGGTTTCACCATGTTAGTCAGACTGGTCTCGAACTCCTGACCTCAGGCAATCTGCCTGTCTTGGCCTCTCAAAATACTGGAATTATAGGCATGAGCCAGCATGCCCAGCCAAAATGTTAGTTTTTAAAGAGAAAAACAAAGAAAGCCCGTTTGTCTGTTTTCCCCTCAACATACTTGCTGAATTCTGAAGTTGAATAAAGTGGGAAGCAAAAATGAAAAAAAAAAAAAAAAAAAAAAGAGAGAGAGAGAAAGAATAAAGCTAAGCTAAAATCTAAATACCTGGGAGGGAGTGTTGAAGAAACAAAGATTAGTGTTCAAGACATGCTGGGATAATGAGCATGGTGAACAGAGCAGATATTCAGCTGAAAGCTGTACAGGACTACACTGTAGGAGGAGTACACCTTACGGAGGTAAACTGAGCATTCCTAAAAGTTTAGTCCAGCCTCAAAGCAGATCAATCTCTGGTTGAATTAAGGTGATCACATCGAATTTTTTGCGTAACAGAAAAAAGGGCAAATCTGACTGGAGGAAGATAACATATTCTGGAGCCTCTGCAATTTTTGTTATAATATTTGATATTAAATTAAGTATTACTGCCCCAAAAAATTTGAGATAAAAACATCCTGTCAGTAGAATAGAATGTAATATATTCACAGGGGATCAAGAAAATGGCATCATATGACAAAGTTTTTGAAATGACTATGATTTGTGCATTCAAGAAACTAAAGAACTGTGTGAAAATAGATAAAAACATGGATTTCTTCAGATAAGTAAAATCTATAAAAGGAATCAAATGAACATTGTAGAATTAAATAATATAACAAATTAATTATTCAGTAAATAAGTTTAACATCAAATTGAATACAGCAGTAGATGGGAGCAATATAAAAACCAGTAGACAGCTTAGTAGAACCTATCCACCTGCAACACAGAGAGGAAATAAGAGAATCTCAAACGGAAAAAGATAAGAGATATGGAACATAAGGTAAGTGTCTAATGTACAACTAATTGGAGTACTGGGAGATAAAAGGTAATTTATGGAAGAATCAATATTCAAAGGAATAATGGCTATAAATGATCCAAATATGATAAAAAATTTACTCACAAATTCTAGAATCTCCGTGAATCACAAGTAGAAAAAATTGGAAAGAAAATAAAACTCAACACATCATAGTAAAACTGACAACCAATAAGAAAATCATAAAAGCAGCCAGGAGGTGGAATGGAGAAAAGTAGCCAAGAAAAATATGACTTATTATTTTCAAAAGTGCTACAATAATATTGACAGCTGACATGCTAGCAAGAATAATGGAAGCCAGAAGATAATGGAATTACATCTTAAAAGTGAAGAAGTAAAATAACTGCCAGACTCTTAACTTTTTACTGAGAGTGAAAATGGAGGTAAAATATAAACATTTTAGACAAAAACTGAAATAATGTATCACTGGAATCTGTAATAAAATATATAGATTAAGTTCTTCCTCAAGGAGAAGGAAGCACAGAGATGCAGGAAGAAATAAAGTAGAATGAGAAATACATGACTGGATATAATTAAATACTGATTGTACAAAGCAATGATGATGTCCTATGCAGTTAAATAGATTAGGAGTTCATCAATAATGCAGTAGCAACACTAATGCAGATACATTCTTGGATGAATATAAATCGAATTGATATTGTATGTTCTACCACTATCAGAAGTAGTAAAAGTAATGTTTTTGACTGTAATTATTAAAGAATGCATATTTTTGAATAACCACTAACAAACTAGTAAATTATTTTTTACCAATAACTTACTGGAGGATAAAAAATAGAAAATATTTTATTAATTTAAAAGAGAAGAAATATGAACAATTGAATATAATAAAACATGAATGATTAAATGGTGTATATTAACAATAATAGGTCAATAATCTCATAGAAAATGTATTATTTCCAATTAAAGAATAATTAAAAGACTAAAATTGTCTTACTATTATAGATAATTGCAAATATGTACTGCTTATGAGAGACCCACTTTAAATATATAGACACACATTTTAAAAGAGAACAGTGAAAGATGTCATCTACAGTGTAAGCAAAAGACAGCTGCTGGAGTTTTTTAATCCTAGAAAAGTAGATTCTAAAGCAAGGTGCATAGGAGGAATA
The DNA here is from genome assembly GCF_003255815.1 of Theropithecus gelada. Taxonomy (NCBI): domain Eukaryota; kingdom Metazoa; phylum Chordata; class Mammalia; order Primates; family Cercopithecidae; genus Theropithecus; species Theropithecus gelada. The sequence goes on from NC_037673.1 coordinate 152,162,637, forward strand.
GTACATAATTATTAAGAAGGTATCGGCCGGGCATTGTGGCTCATGCCTGTAATCCCAGCGCTTTGGGAGGCTGAGGCAGGCGGATCACGAAGTCAGGAGATTGAGACCATCCTAGCCAACACAGTGAAACCCCGTCTCTACTAAAAATACAACAAAAATTGGCTGGGCCTGGTGGCAAACACCTGTAGTCCCAGCTACTCAGGAGGCTGAGGCAGGAGGATGGTGTGAACCCGGGAGGTGGAGCTTGCAGTGAGCCAAGATTTTACCATTACACTCCAGCCTGAGCGACAGAGTGAGACTCCATCTCAAAAAAAAAAAAAAAAAAAAAAAGAAGAAAACAAAGAAGGTATCACAGCCTAAATTTGAATGCACTCAGTACCATTGTTTTGAAATATTTAAAGCAATAAATGACAAAAGGAAACTGAAACAGACAAAGCATAATCATAGTGAGTGACTTGAACAAACCTTCTCTACAACCAATAGAACAGGCATCCCCAAATCGATAAGGATATTGAAGATCTGAACAATAACTTCACCTGATTAACAGATATGAGGCATTGCATACAATCATGACAGAAATTATATTTTTTCGAAGTGTGTACAAATCATTACCCAAACTGACCATATACTGGCTTTTAAACTAAGTCTTATCACATACCAAAAGACTTGTCATTTATTCAGATTATATGATTTGGTTACAAAGAATTGACGTAGAATAAAAAAACAAAAGATAGGTAGAAACAAATTGCTTGGAAATTAAACCTTACTCTCTAAATAACCTGTGTGTCAAAGAAGACATCACACTGGTCATTTAAAATCTTTTTATCTAAGTCTGATGAAGAGATGAGTTATCAAAACTTATGGGATGCAGCTAAACAGTGAATAGATGAAAATTTATAGCCTTAAATTCACATATAAGGAAAAAAAAAACCACTTAAAAATCAATGATTCAGGCTTCCATCTCAAGAAACTAGAAAAAGATTAACAAACCACAAAGTGTAGACAAAAGGAAATGATGAAAATAGGAGCTAGAATTAATTAAAGAGAAAGCAAATGTACAATAGAAAAAAATCAACAAAACCAGAATTTGTTTCTTTACAAAGATTAATAAATTTAATAGCAAAACTAATCAAGGAAAAAAACACCAATGCTAGGAATAAAAAGAGTCAACACTACACATTCTAAAGATACTACAAAGATATTTCATTAATCAGTTTGATAATGAAAACTGAAAAGTACAATTCCTTGAAAAACATAACCTACCAAAACTAGCAGAAGGAGAATAGGAAGACAGAATCTGTTATTTAAAATCTTCCCATACAGAAAATTCCACACCTACATAATTTCACCAAGGATATTTTTCAAACATATAAGGTAGAAATAATGAATCTTTACAATCTGTTTTGGATAAATGGCTAGCGGAATACTCCTTATCTTGTTTAGAATCATCAAAATAAGTTGCAAAGACTCTAAGAACTTTGGTAAAGCTGAGAACCTAGGTATTATCCTGAATTATAAACTAATTTAAAAGGAGTTCTAATAAAAACTTTTATTATATACATTTTAAGTATATAACCATAGTATTCAAGACAGACTGGTTTGTAGGAAAAAAGGCCAATATAATTGCTATTGAATTTTAGTAAAGTTTTATATAAGTGGACAGAAGTACAGAGTTGCATTTCAGTTGAGTTCCTGATAAATGTATACAACTGGAAAGTATATTCATTTGGGATTCAGAAGACCCAGGTTCTAATTTTGGCTCAAACTACTGTGACTCTAGACAAAAAAACCCATTGTTTCCTCATCTGTGCAATGAGAGGGTTGGGCCGGAAAATCTTTAAGACCCCTGTTAAATAAGATGACATCTGTGTTTTCTTTCCATTCTACCTCCTTGAGAGAGGATAAACCACCTTTGCGAGTGGCAAGATTTGAAGAGATTATTCCAGGTATTGAGTTGTCCCAATTAGCAACCCAAGAAAATTTGAAAGTCATCATACCAGTGAGACTGCTGATCATTTCTTCTGTGCAATGATGCTGACATGTGACCTGGAGAAAAAGTGCAATTTCACAAACTCTTTATTTACTCAGTTGTTCCTCACTCACTGGGAAAACAGGTAGGCACCCAAAACACCACATTCTCTAGGTCACAATCTCAAGCTACTTCCTGTTTACTTGAACCCCTCTCCACAGGTTCTAAAGTCATTTTTTCCTGCCTATAAGCCACACAGATTCCATACAGTTCTTCCTTTTTACTTCTTGTCATAAGAATGTTAAAATTATTGAATCTCTTCATTTTTTGTTATGCTGATATCTCCAAGTAACTTGCTGCCAGACACAGGTTCTGACTAATGTTCACCCAGTTCTACTGATTGAGGATACTTTGTTTTGAATGAAGTGACACCAAGTATTTTCAAACATATCATACCCACGTGGTTATACATTTTTCTTTATGAAACTGCTAAACAGAAAGATTTGATAGACTAACTTCACGCTTGTTTTTTTTCTGCCTTCCATACCTGCAATGTAACTTGTTTCAAATGCTTTTATCCTCTCCTTATTTTTACTTCCTATTCCTTTTTTTTTTTTTTTTTTTTTGGAGATGGAGTCTCACTCTGTCACCCAGGCTGGAGTGCACTGGTGCGGTCTTGGCTCACTGCAATCTCTGCCTCCAAGGTTCAAGCAGTTCTCCTGCCTCAGCCTCCCAGGTAGCTAGGACTACAGGCATATACCACCACGCCCGGCTACTTTTTGTATTTTTAATATTTTAGTAGAGGTGGGGTTTCACCATGTTGGCCAGGTTTGTCTCGAACTCTTGACCTCAGGTGATACACCTGCCTTTGCCTCCCAAAGTGCTGAGATTACAGGCGTGAGCCTCCACGCCTGGCCTTTATTCCCTTTTTTTTTTTTTTTTGTGAGACAGTTTAATAGCATAAATCTCCTTTACAGTTGCCATCATAAGTTCTTCCTTGGCACTCATATTACCCATTCCCTGGGAACCTTTTGTGTTGTTTCATTGCTTAATGCTGTATCCTCTTTTGTTCATCTTCCATATTCTCTTAAAACTCTGTGTGCATATTTGTTACTGGTTTGGAGTATTTTTTCCAAGTGTTTCTTTCAAATTAGGCAGGTGTATGCTATACTCTCTCAGTTACTGCAGATCCTAGATTGTCTTTCTTTCATCCTGATTGGGGAATTATATCTTGACTGGTGAAATGTTCTTGAGCTACTGCCCTTTTCTGTATTAGTTTGAAGGTGTTTTGGCTTTCAGTGTTGCAGATGAGAAGTCTGATATTTATGTGATTTTTGGTTTCTTTGAAGGTAAACTTGTTTATTTGCCTGAATGCTTATAACATTTTCTTTTCATCTTAAAACTTCAGAGATTTTGTCAGAATGTGGCTGGAGGTATGTCTTTTTTCATCATTCCTGCCCAGAACTCCCAAGCCCTTTAAATTTTCAGCTGCAGATCTTGGCTCAGTTTGGGGAATTTTTATTTTTGTTTTCCTTAGTATTGGAATAATTCTTACTATTGCCTTTTCTCCATTTGTTCCCTTTTCTCCATTTACATTATCTTGAGTCTGTCCTCTTAGTCTGTGTTTTCCTTTGTGATTTCCATATTTTTTTCTTTTTGTTTTGTGCTTTGGATATTTCCTATGCTCGACCTCCCAGGCCACTAATTGTGTTCACCACAGTTAAATCATGCTTGTCTTTAATTCTTTCACTGATTTTCTTGGTACAATCATTTAAGTTCCAGGACGTCTTTTGTACTTGAATCACCTTTATAATGAGTGCCTTTATTCTTTTGTTTATCTGGTGCTCATCTCTCTTCCTGGAGTGGAGTCACACCTATGGAGGAAGATTGGAACCTAATCTACCTCTCTGCCTTCTTGGCCTTCCAAGGAAGGCAGGTATTTTTCTCTATTGACTCACTAGGACTCAAGTTTGTTTGTTGAAATATCCTTAATTGTAGAAGTCCTGTATCTGGTAAAAACCAAAGACATTTCTTGTCTTGTGAGTGTAAGACTTAGAGCAGGTTGTTAAACCTCTCCTACTGCCACCCTACATCTGGTCTTCCACTCTCCTAGCCCTGAAAGTAGAGAAGACACAGCTCATTCATTTTACTCCCTCTTGGCTGTTTAGAGCTCAGGGAGACTCAGCATTCTCAAAAGGGTTAATGTTGAACTCCTCTTGTCCAACTTTGCTGGGTTTTATAGATCTGCAATTATCATACTTTATAGAGGACTCTGAAGCTCTGTGGCCCTTGCATAGAATTTGTTTCAAATTCTCTCCTCAGGGACTTCAATAGATTCTGAGTTCTACTGGAAAAGTGGTAGTAGCTGCTCTCCTTAGAGAGGCAGAAGACTGAGCTGGTGAAGGAGAACAAATGCTGTAGGTGGTCATATTGTAGAAAACTTGCTCAGTTCCTTAGGAATAATGATAATAGTCATAGCTATAATTAATATCTAATAATTAATAGCTGTAAGTTACCACAGTCTTCCTGTCACAGATTCTGTTACATAGGTAGTAACTTGGAATTGAGGAGAAAGAATTCTAGAGATTGATTCAAGTACTGACTCACATTAATCAACTGTGCAACACTGGATGGATGGTTTAACCCTTTTGTGCCTGTTACTTGTCTGGAAGATCAGGATAATTGTAATCATAATTCCTTGTTGGAGTTTAGATACTGTAAGGGCATCTATGTCACCCATTACCCTGTTCCTTTCCCCACCATCTTGTCTTTTAGAATTGTTTTGTCAACTGGGGTGGTCTATGCAGTCTTACCTATACTATATGACCTTGTTCCCCCAGCTACAGCTGATAGGATCAGAAGTGGACACCTGACCCAAGCTGGGTCAGATGAAGTGCTTTTCCCAGAATGGGGAGTTTAGAGATCCTTGTCAGTCCCAGGAGGCCACTTGAACTGAGGGCAGGCTAACATAGATGCTAAGAAGACTGTTGTCAAGCACCCAGCCATCTCAGCCATATCTGAAAAGAAGACAGAGAACCCACTGGCACAGATATGAGACCACATAAATCCCAGATTAGAGAGAGCAACATAGTGAGAAGCGTTCCTTGGTTCCTGATGGTTTTCTGGTTCTTGGCCGCAGTCTTCCTCCATAGGCTTATTCAATTTTCTCTTCCTGGGATTCATAAGCTTGCTTCTGTGTGGCAACAAATTCTACCTATATTCTATGTACTTAGTTTAGTTGGGGTGAGTTTCTGTTGCTTGAGATTGGAGGATTCCTAAGGCACTTATCTTTATTGCTGGCAAAATGAATACACATAGAAAATGAGAATGAAAAAATGTCTTGGAAAATAAAACAGAATCATACAGACACAGTTCTTATTGCTTTGCTGGCAAAATCATATGCTTGTGTATCTATAATTTGGGTGTGTTCTGCATATGTTTTTAGCAGCTCCTACACTTTAAACCAAGGTTATTAGTCTTGTATCTAAGCCATTCCATTCAGAAATTGCAACATTTTTTAGCAACGAATTGCACTGGATATTGGTCACATTTTGGAATTAAACTATTTTCTCTTTCTCCTGTATTTTTAGAGTTGGAGAAGAGATGAGAAAAGGGGCCAACATGCTGGTCCTTTGAAGTTCAGCTTCCATTTTCTACTTTGCATAGATATTTTTCATCTGAGGAATCAGTCTCCTTTGGGAGAATGGTGTCTTTTTCCATAAAGGAAAGCTGATCCATGGGGAAAAAAAGTAGTTGCTGCTTTGACAGTTTCATCTAAACTTATATTCCTGAAAAGAAGACATCACAAAATATATGTTTTCTTAAAAGTTACTACTTTAAGGCCATACAGGCAATGCGAAAAAATCCAGATACAATTTCTTTCTCTAGCTACTCTGTTCAAGCATTCTTTCAAGATGTAGATAGGAAAAAACATCATCTCCCAGTTTGTGTCTATCAGTGTCTGATCAAGAAAACATAAACCACCCTATGTATTTCAACAGAGGGAATTTAATGAAACAGATAATTCATTACATAGGCAGTGGAAAAGCTGAGAGAGCAGCCAGCAGCATGAGGCTACTAAAGGGTTGGAGAAACAACGTCGAAGTCAAGATGCCAGAACCATCAGACAGGAATGAGAATATGGGCATGGCTACCCTGGCAGGAGTTGGGACCGTGGAGAGAAGGCCTCTTGAGAATGAGTTAGATCATGAAGGAGATGCTGCCTCTGCCAGAGAAGAGACACTACACAAGACAGAGTAAGAGGGGAAATAAATGCTCTGACTTCTCCTACACTCCAGATCCTCTTGCTGGATAAGCCTACCTAGAAGGAGTGGGTAAAGGAGCCTGGGAGATGTAACTCTCTAAGACGCTAAGCAGAACAGAGAGAGGGAATGGGGTAGAGCTGAGAGCAAGCAGGCAAACTCTGTCATATAGTTTATCTAATTCTTGAAATTTCAGTTATCTGACTGTTTCTGTTATACTCCCTTAAGGCCAAATCCAGGAGGCAGATTTTGGCTTGGGCAAAAGATTTTAGCAGGTGGTGGTACTTCCTTTCTGGGGGACTTGGGAAATATGTGTTTCTGAGGGCAGGTTTTCGTGATGGGGCATAGGGTATACTCGGGATTTGGAGGGTGAGACATAGATGTTTAGTGTTCTATAATGCACGGGGCAGCCCAGCACAATAAAGAACTACTATATTGAAATGCCAATAGTGACCCATTGAGAAACACGGTGATTTTATGTTACACAATCATCTGAAATAGAAAAGATTATCTCAAAAACCAGTACATCTATGGTTGCTTAAGGATTTCCACCTGGACCATCTTTGGCAGAGATGTTATAGAGAGGATTAGCAACTAAGGTAGTGAGAACAGAGGCAGGATTGGAGTTGGACTTGACCTCTGTGTTTTCTCACATCCTAAAGATTTTATAATAATCCTTTTGATAATTATGAAAATACCAACTTTTATTTGGGGCCTGTTCGGTACCAGTCTCTGTGTTCAATGCATACACACATTATCTCATTTATTTCCTTCAATAAAGCAAAGAAGAAGATAATAACTCTTTATCCACATTTTGCAGATAGGGAAATTGAGACTCAAAGGGGAAAACTGACTTGTCCACATTACCCTGTTAGAAAGTGATAGAGGAGGAACTTGAACCCAAATTATTTAACTCTTAGCCCATATCCTTAGACAGTATGCTCTGAGACTTCCCTATTCCAGTTTTTATGTCCCCTCATCTCTGGGTTTTGAATCTTCCCCTTCATATCTGCGTTATGTTGTATGATTGTATCCTCTGTGTGTGTTTCTTGCTGTGGACGCTGGTGCTTAGGCCCCACCTGCTCCAGGAAGCTATTCAGTTTAGACTCAGGTTGTGCAACCATCACATGGCCTCAAAATGTTAACTTCCTAATTTGTGACCCTGCTGTTTCTCCTGGTGCCCTCCAGTTTATTCAGTACTCAATCGGACCATACCTTCCTACTCATGACCAAGAGCGCTCTGCATGGACTAACCATGAAAGAGGAATTTTCAGAAAGTATCTATCTTGGTTGTGCTTTTATTCCTCATATACATAGAGTAAGCAGAAGTTAGCATACCTAGGATCAAGATAACTTCATTCATTTACACAAATATTGATCAAACACCAACTATGTACCAGACATGTGTATGATGAACATAGGTGTTGCCTGTAATTCTCATAGGGTTTAGAGTCTAGATGCTGTGCTACCCAGTAGAACTTTCTGCGGTGTCCAGCACAGTTGCCACTAGTCACATGTGGCTTCTGAGCTCTTGCAGTGTGGCTAATGTGATTGAAGGACTGAATTTTAAATTTTATTTAATTTTAATTAATTTAAATTTAAATACTACACATGATTAGTAGCTACTATATTGGAAAATATGGGTGTACAGGGAAAATAGGAAATTATAATGAAAGATACACATTTAACATTTACAGTGTCTGCAATGGACTAGTCAAGGGATAGAGGAGTAAGACTCGGCATATTGGAGTTCACAGTCTAGGAAGGATATAAACACTTCTATAGATACCATTGTAAGCATGGTTTGAAATCGAGTCTCAAGCAAATGTGGTAGGTAGAAAGCGAGGTAGTGACTAGCAGTCTGGAAAATTAGGGATAGTTTTAAGGAAGAGGAGCATTTCAGTTGGACCTTGAGAAGTGAAGGAATTGCCTAGGCAAAGACGTAGCATTTCCGGTAGGGAAAACTTTCTTAATCTGGGCACTATTTCAGGCTAGATAATATATTAATAATAAATATTCTGGGATGGAATATTTTCTTTGAGGGTCTGTCCTATGTATTGGATTATGTTTAGCAGTATCCCTGGCCTCTAACCACCAGATGCCAGTAGCACCACCGCCTCCATTTGTGAAAACCAAAAATGTCTCCACTCATTGTGAAATAGTCTTTAGAGAACAAAATAGCCTCTGGTTGAGAACCTCTATTGTAGAGGAAGTGTTGCACGAGAGCTACAGCTGTGACATATGGGAGGATGGTGTCAGCAGAGAGGAGGTGGGTGAGTGTACAGCCAGATATCAAAGAGCTCAGGCATCTGGTGTGCAAATGATTCTGTAAGCAACAGAAACTGGTGGAGTTGTGTATAGTAGGACAACCACAGGACTGATGTTGTTGTTTTGCAAGCAAACCTAAAGTAAGGTGTTCTCCTACATGTTATGCCAGGTGGGAAACAAACCAAGCTGGGAAGCAATTAGAAGCAGACCATATTGGGGCTGGCTTAACCACAGGCAGTAGCAGCTAAGATGGGGAGGAGGTCAGCATACATAGCCAGTAGCATTTAAATGAATTCGGTCCTTCCACTGATGTCTTGAGTGTGTTCAAACTGACAAAGACATTCTTAGAATGATAGACTTTGAAGACATTCATATGATTTTAAAAATAAACTCTATTTTGGACTTTACTATTTTCTTTTTTTGATAGGGAGGTGGACAGAGTCTCAATCTGTCACCCAGGTTGGAGTGCAGTGGCACAATATCGACTCACTGCACCTTCCGCCTCCCAGGTTCAAGCAGTTCTCCTGCCTCAGCCTCTCAAGTAGCTGGGATTACAGGCACCCACCAGCATGCCTAGCTAATTTTTGTATATTTAGTAGAGACGGGGTTTCATCATTTTGGCCAGGTGGGTCTTGAACTTCTGACCTTGTGATCCATGCGCCTTGGCCTCCCAAAGTGCTGGGATTACAGGCATGAGCCACTGCCCCGGCCGACTTCACTATTTTCAATGGAAATGCAACTCCTCTCTAGAGTGATGTTATGTGTAGATTTGTTGAATTAACAATGTCAGAAAATATATTTAATGCTGTCTTGGGACAGAGAAGGTAAGAGTATAATTTTAATCTTCATTTGTTATAGATCATCAAGATGAAATTGAATATATCTATGTAACATACCTGGAGAATAAGAAAAATGTTGGGTTTTTCCATGAACAGTTTGAGTATTCAGCAGTATTCATTATAATTACTTCATATAAATACTTTGAATCAGAAAAGACAGCAATGAAATAATAGAAATCCTGTGGTTTTTAGGCCATTGTTTCTTTTAGATAACATTTTTTGGTTGCATTAATTTCACTTATAAGCGATCTGATTAATTTGTTAAGCTACTGTAATTCAGAACAGAAAACAATAATCTCAGTAGAGTTTATAAGTTGAAGTTATTAATATTCAGAGTTCGGTTGACCTCTAGGGCATATACTATGTCAACACTGAGACAGTAGCTGTGAATGAGCAATGGATGGATAAATAATAACATATGTGCATAATACATAAATGCAATTATTATATACACAAATAAAAATTGCTTGCCTTCTTAGCTTATTTTAAGTGTTAAAAAATCCTTTTAGATACCTACAAGGATATTTCATTTTTACCAAGATTTACAGGTTGACTGAAATGGAGAGCAGCCTTCTCTGACTGAATATCACTTGCCTACTAGTTCTCGTGGTTTAGCTCTGAATTTTATTCTCTCTTGTGCATTTAAATCCTTGTGAAAGTGAACCAGGTACTGTTTATAATAGCACATAATAAATTGTGATTAGGATCATCCTTTCCTTTGGTTGGTTTTTCCTTCTACAGTAAGTGAGGAAGCTCCTTGAAGGCAAGGGCCACCTCCAGTGTCTCTGTGAGATTTCTAGAAAAGTAATTGGGATTCACTTGTGTTTTAATTCCTCCGATGCTCTGACTTGTAGTTAATATGGTTGAAGCTTGGGCCAGCCAGTAAATTGTGTGTTTAAAAATCAAAACAAACCCAAAATGCCAACCTGGCATTGAATGATGTTTCTTATGATAAAACTATGATCCATTGCTGGAGATAAGTCCGTAAATCCCATAAAACGCTCCTTCCAAGCTTTCTTAGATAAATTTGCCAAGTTTAGCCCATGAAATATCTCCTGGTCATTTCAAATATTTTTGTTTCAAAGAGTTTTCATTGTTTTATGATGCAAAGCATTTGGTATATTCTTGTGGGGAACTGTTACATATGTGTTTATTTGTTTGTTTGCTTATAGTGGAAGAAGTTGTTTCAGAACCTTTGGAATGCCACATAACACTCCAGGAAGGACTCGTTTATGGAGAGAGGATAGTTTTCTTTTTAAATTTTTCTGTCATCATCATCATCATCATCATCATTGTTTTAAACACTACTATTTTATGAAAGGTTTTACTTGCTCAAGAGTTTTCTTTTCTGTCTCTTCAGCCTATCTTGGGGTAGGATGGAGGAGGATGATATGCTACAAAGATAAATAATTAGAAAAGGAGGCTGTGTTTATTATTAGAGATGAAATAGTACCCTATAGTAGTAATAAACTGGCTCTCTGGATACTTAGTAACTGGAATTGTTATATCTGCAACCTTTTAAAAAAATAAGCCTTGAATGAAATGAACCTGCCTTTGGCACTGAAGTCCCCAGTAGGAGTTCTGAGGATTGTGCCCTGCCTTTATGATTTCATCTCCCTAACTTGTTTGCAGTCCGGCCACATACCGTGTGGGCCTCATTGTTTCCACTTGGAGTGAGAACAAACAGTTGGCGTCTTGATTTTGTGATTTACCCCCCCCCTTTTTTTTTTTTTTTGTTTTTGCTTTGCTTTTGGCATTTTAAAAACCTTCATTTGTTTCCAAATCTTATTATTTCTGACCATTGAAAAGCAACACCCACCAGAATGCTATTTTTAAAGGTGCTTGTGTAGTGTAAGCAGGTACTGGACAGCAAATCAATCTGGCTGCATTTTGTTCTCATTACAATTTTGCACCCACCCCTGTTGGCAGAGTGGGAGAGGAGGAAACACAATGAGAGACAGAGACACCGGGTCTCTCTGCTGTTGTGAAGAATCTGTAGTCTTCTTGTGGGATACGTAGTGATTTCTCTGTCCCATATTTTTTCCCTCATCTGGAAAATCCAATGAAAATTGGATGGCATTGGGCAAACTATCGCATCTGAGAAATGGACCCAAAAGAATTCAAATAACAAAAACACAAAACCACAACAGAGCCATCTATGTAAAAATGAAATAAACTTTAGGGATTAGGGATTATCTAGTCAATAGATTATTATTCTGACTTTAGTAGAACTCTTGAGCAAGTAAAACCTTTCATAAAATAGTAGTGTTTAAAACAATGATGATGATGATGATGATGATGATGACAGAAAAATTTATTGAGTGCTTCTCATGTTGTAGTTACATTATTCATGTAAGAAACTGGATGGTAGAAAGGATGTATGTGCCAAGTCACATAGTTACAAAGAGACAGATCTAGGTTCTTAATGACGCGGTAGAACCACCTTCACCAACCCTGAAAACTTCTACTTCTAGACTTCTTTATATAGTAGATTATTACATGTTTTTATTGCATTAGCTACTGCCAGTCAACGTCTTACATGAGGTGAACATATTAAGTGCATTGTAAGAGAACTCAGCTATGCAGCTGTGAACACACAAGTCTATAGCTGATAATTAGCCAATTCCCTTCAGGCCTCTGAACTGTTTCTAAAAGCCAGGATTACCTGGAGAAGACCAGGCAGTATCAGGAGTTGAAGGTGCATAGTTTCTGTTGTTCTCAAGAAATCCACTGACTGGCACTGAAAGTGATGTGATGCATTTTTGGGAATTGAGTGGTCACACTGGAAAATAAGAATAACACCTTGAAGCATTTTTATCCATCTCACTGCTAACTAACAGAGCGAGGACAGAACTGATCCTCATTGTGTATTTACAATCATTGAGATGAACCAAGAGATGACCAATGTTGTGGGTTAATAAGGACACTAGTCTGGAGGTATGTCTCACTAAACTTTGAGAGTTATGTCACCAGGTTTTTTTCAACCAGGGTCTTATATCACTGATTGTTGGGGTAAGCGAATGATCTTACTGACTTTCTTACCTTCCTAATATCTGAATGTGTGATAATGAGTTGTAGATTGACAAAAAGAGAGAAAGAAAGAAAGAAAAACATGAAGAGTGAGTAGAAATAGGGAAGTGAAGACAGGGAAAAACAGTAAAGAGAAAGAGAGGAGGGAGGTGTGTGACGAAAAGGGCTGAATATAGCTATGAGAGATGAGCATCATGTGGAAAATAAACAAAAGTCTAAATAAGTGAATAAAAATATTGGGCCCTGAATGAACATCAAATACTCCTGAACCTTGCAACAGATATTTATGATTACTTCCTAAAAGCATCTTTTTTAATACAAAAAGACTAGTAAATGAAGACAGTTCTATAGTCATCATCTGATGAAAGATATACTGAACTGGGTGATCCCGGCAAGTTAGTGGCCTCAGTTGTCTCTTGTGCTAAATGAAAAGTGCAGTAAATGAGCCTCTTTTATTAATGCTAAGATCATTTCCTCATCTGCTCCTTTCCTGTTGGCTTAAAGATTGGTCATTTATTGCTGTAACAATAATTGATGTAGGGTTATTACTTTAATTAGATGTAATTAACAAAAAACACACGTGCTTTGATATTTTTATTTTCACTAAAGATAATGGGGATATTAACTGACAGGTTGTTCAAGCACCAATAAAATGAGCCATTATACTTTTTAATTTTGTTGCTTTAAGCTAACTAAATATGTGTTTCTCTACTTTTCTTCATTTTTATTTCTTGTCATATGGTCTTTCTGACAGAAAATATTTCTTGTCTTTACTGATGTTCATTTATGTCTATGCAGAAGTCAAGTCATCTTTTAATAATTTAATAATTTCTTGTTCTTTTAAATAAAGCAAAACCTTTACAAGACATTTTGCCTCTAGAAGGCTGTGCATGTTATTTCAATATTTTTACCCTTCTTCTAAATGTCAAATTATTTTCTAGAGCGTTTTAAAGGACTATAGTTACCATTTTTATTTATTTATTTATTTCATAATTGGCTAGACAGCTCCTTTTGACTGGTTGCATCGTTTATGTTAATTGTCTTTAATACAGTTGCAACTAATCTTCCTAAGTTAAATAAAGATAAAATGAAGAACTAAATGTGGATAAAATTCATCCAAAATCTTTTATGAGAAAACATTCACTTGATGAAAAGTAGATGTCTGAAAACTTTTGCAGTTAAAAGTAAATAAAAATGATTTGGTTCGAATATATCAATCGTGATTTTGTGGAGGAGAGAGGTTTTCTCTGAGTAATCCTCCTTTAGTGTCTGCTTTTAACTGATAATTTCCATTCAGTGAAAGATTGCAAGTCCCAAGTAACTACCAATAGATTATTATGTTTTCCAAAAAATGTTCTTTCCTGCTTGTCACCCAACTGATACTGGATATCACATGTAAAACTGTGTCACAGGTCATCTATTCCACAGAACAACAACAACAAATTGTGGGCTTTTGAAACTAGCACTCAGTTCCATTCCTGGGAATTGGCATACAGTTAAAAGGCGTTTGTAGAATAAACCTGGATTCTTACGAAGAGACATGTTTCTTAGAGAATAACTTGGGCCAAAAAAGAAGCACTCATTTATGGTCCGTTGTTCAGAACAGTGCTCTAAGCCATTGTCAGTCTGATCTCACTGTGACAATTCTGTATTGAAGGCATTAAGCTGGGGACAAGCATCCTCAGAACATTAAAAACCAAAAATAAGGCACCATACGTTTATGCTAGAAAGTTATTGTCAGTTCTTAGTTTCTTTAAGAAAAATTTTGGTCACCAAATATAGGTATGTGGCTGAATTCTGCCTTCAGCATGTGAATAGGGAAATATAATTAATCAAAAGAACAGGCTATTTGAAACATTGCAAGTTCACCTCAACACTGGAAATCAGTTTCTCAAAGTATCTTTGATGGGACATTTGAGTAAGAATCATGTATGAGTCCAGTCACCAGTGCAGATTTCCAGACCCCAATAGCCTGTTTACACTCATTATTTGGGGGCATACACAAGAATCTACTTTTTCAACTGGTTCTCCCAGAAGGTCCTCAACTAGATAAAGTTAAGTTAACTTCCCCATGAAGCATCATTACCATGGTTCTATTTGGGAACAAACCAGGCATCATTGCAGCTTTGTGCAGGAAAGTTATGCTTTAAATGAGACAGGTGGAATGCTTGTTTTAGCCTTGCATATTTTTCTGAGTCTTTGGGCATCTTATTTTCAGTTGTAGAGTTAATTATCTGATGATAGGATTTTTTTGAAAAAAGAAGAAAGGAAGGAAAAAGGAATACAGGAAGCTAGTTTTCTTGGCCATTGCATCTAGCAAGCAAAAACAGGGCTTGATCACAGTGAATATGTGGAGGGGAAGTGAGAGGAGGTTAGACAAACGTATTGGATAGGTGGGAGGTATGGGATGCTATGTAGCAAGCTTAGAATTTTCAATTTTATTCTGTAGGCAATGGTAAGTCAGTGAAGGTAGAGTAGAGGAATCAGATGATCAAAGCTTGTCTTGAAAAAGTAAAGAAAGAAAGGCAAACTATCAAGTGGATTACAGTGGAGAGAGCAGTATGTTTAAAACTGCAAGAGATTTTTGCTTGCATGCATGAAAAGAAAAGGCCTGTGCATGCCTGAATTCAACCAAGGGCAAAGGGCTAGTTGCTAGCTAGAGAATAAAAACAAAATACCTGCTGATCAGAAAAACACCCTGTGAGCAGATTTTAATCAAAGCCCTAAATATGATCACTGAGAAGTGATCATATTCCCAGGTCACTGTTGGAGGACAGCACTTCTCTTCTAGATATTTTTTGTGTTGTTGAGTTTGGCATCCTGCTTGGGATTCTTCTGAAGGTTTACGTAGACTGACTCTGTAACCTCAGAATATTTGCTCAGGATTTGATGGTTTTTCCGGGAGACTGCACTGAGATTCTGCCTTGGCTAGACTTTTGCTTTGATTATAGAGGGGTCCGTTTGTCTGGTAGCCTCTTCATGTATTCCTTTGAATGTTAGTTGCAATATAATGCCACCATGAAAGGATAGATGGTAAAATGGTAGTGACTGAAATGTTTCCTCTCCTACCACCATTAAATCAGAGTCCTCAATAACTCAGAATCTCATTATTCTTTTGATGGAGAGATGAAAGGCAACTCATTCTTTCAGCCCTCCAGTAAACATTGAATGCCCTCTATGTGTCAGGTACTATCTGAGATATTGGCACTGTGAAACTATGAAACAAGAATTTTCAGTCAAATGTGGGGGAATGGGCACCTACATGGCTAATTACCGGTTACCATTGCTCTTATGATAAAATCACTAATCTTTCATCTAGTCTTAGGGCCTCAGGTCTTCTAGCCCCTCTGTACTTTCTAGGCACATTTTGTTTCACTCTTTTCACATTAGGTGCCCCACCCACATGGCTCTCGTTTCTAACATTACCTTGGTCCTCTCCACTTCAGAGTTTTCTTGTTTGCTCTTTCTGTATCCAGGAATGTTCTCCTATTTCCCATTTGTCTGGCTAACCTCCATCATTCTTCAGAATTTACTTTAAACTATCACTTCTCTGAGGACACTTTCTTTATCCTCTAACACTGGATATTCACCTCTTGTTATGTATTCTCATTGCTCCTTCTGTTTTCCTTTCATAGCACTTTTTGATAAGAGAATTGAACATTTTCATAATTTTTAGTTAGTTTCTATTTCCTGTTCTAGACTCTAAGCTTCATGGGAGTATGGGGAGTGGCAGAGGCATTCACTGTGGTAACTTCAGCATGCTGACCAGACCATAAAGGGCACTTGGTACACATTTAAAAAAATATGTGAATGAATAAATGGAAGGTGGTGAGTGCAACAGTTGAATATGCATGGAGACACAGGATGAGCATACCAAACTCAATTTGGAAGGATCAGGGATATCAATACTTTAAACCCAGTATCTACTTAGTACATAAAATAATGCCCTGTATCTCTTTAAGATCCTAACTCATCAACCACAAACTAAACCCTAATGACTATATTTACTATGATGGTAAAAGTTACTACTATTTTAGGAAGAGTTTCAACAAAAATCAAAACAAAATGATTTCTAATGTAAATCTTAACTATAATAAAATAAGCACATTTTCAATTAATGGACATGTTTCTATAGAATAAAAAGTGGCTATTTCTATGTTTGATCAATTTATATATAATCCTTTCTGAGTAAACATTCCACTATCTGGTTTAATAACTTCAATACATTTCTTAAAGATTAACATGATTATTTGCTTCATTTAGTCTTAGTTTGTATTAGTGTACCTGCTGTAAATTGTTTATCTCACTTATTTTTTATTTCAGACATATCTGTGTTGCTGTATACCAGGTCAAATCATATTCTAACTGGAGTATACATTTAAGGGTTCTGTATTCTCTCACCATCTAAGTTGATAATGACCGTAGTCATTTTCATTCTTTATCAATTTGCCTGTTTGCTATGTATTCTTAAGGTAGTTCATTGAGGAAATTATAATCAAACTCTATGAAGTTTGACTAATTACTACTCTCAACATAAAGTTAAAATCCAAAAGATCTCTGTGGAATATTGGTCAGACAATGTATGAAGGCATATACATGATGCATAGTAAAACTGAATCCATTTGAGTGATCCATTATCCTAGGTTATCACATATATGTCAATTATTAACCAAAATTAGCAGTAAAGTGTTGTATTAGTCAGTTCTCACATTGCTGTAAAGAACTACCTGACACTGGATAATTTATAAAGAAAAGAGATTTAATTGTCTTGTGGTTCCACAGGCTGTATAGGAAGCATGGTTAGGGAGACATTCAGGAAACTTACAATCATGGCGGAAGCAAAAAGGAAACAGACATCCTACATGGCTGGAGTAGGAGGAAGAAAGAGCAGGGGAAGGTGCCACACGCTTTTAAACAACCAGATCTCATGAGAACTCACTCACTATCGTGAGAACAGCAAGTGGGGAGACTGCCCCCATGATCCAGTCACCTTCCCCAGGCTCCTCTTCCAACACTGAGGATTACAATTCTACATGAGATTCGAGTGGGGACTGAAATCTAAACCATATCAAATGTAAAGGCTGGAAAGAAAAAAAAAGTCAAATGTACACAGACAAAAAAAAAGTCAAATGTACACAGGTTTTGCACATTGGAAAACATTTACTGGTGGTCGTATTTACAAGTAACCTGATTAGATATTTTGAAGTTAGAAAATTTAGGGTTTGGTCCATTGAGCAAATATACTGAGCTTTCCCTGCATGAAAACCTTTGTACTAGGCTCAACTGAAAATAGTGGGGGTGGGGAGAGAAGATTTGGCCTTTCAAGAATTTAAAGTTTGTTCAGAAGGATAAAAGCAAATAGAATCTAACATCTGAATAATGCTTGGAACATGACGTGTGAGTTAATAAAAATACATCAATTACAATGCTCTTTAATTACAAGTTAGAGGCGCCAACCCCCTGCACAGATGACCATCCTCATATAGCTTTTGACTCCCCCGAAACTTAACTATTAATAGCCTACTGTTGCCTGGAAGTCTTACTGATAATATAGATAACCAATTAACATATTTTGTATAATACGTATTATATACTGTATTATAATAAAGCAAGCTAGAAAAAAGAAAATATTATTAGGAAAATCATAAAGGAAAGAAAATAAATTTACTATTCATTAAGTGGAAGTGGATCATTATAAAGATCTTCATCCTTGTTGACTTCAAGTTAGTAGGCTGAGGAGGAGGAAGAGGAGGGGTTCGTGTTGTCTCAGGAGTGGAAGAAGCAGAAGAAACTCTGCATATAAGTGGATCCATGAAGTTCAAACCTGCACTGTTCAAGAGTAAACTGTAATTAGTTTTGGGTACAGTGATAGTGAATAAATGATGCGAGAGGCACTGAAGGAGAGTTTCCTAGAGAGGGTGAGTTTTGAGCAAAAAGTTGAACATGTGAGAGCTTATGGATTTGTGGGGACAAGGCAGGGTCATGACTTGGTTTTATTGGAATGAGTAAGTCCTATGCAGGTCCCAATAATAGTATAAAAACAATTAGAAACTATGTCAGTTGGTAACTAAATGGCTGCTAAAGAAGTAGCCTAGATAGTAAAAATTACTAATTTTAATGATATTTTGAGGATATTATACATTAAAAAGTAAATTTTTTATTAGCCTGATGCCTAAATGCAACTACTGCACAACTGTTTTCAGTTTTA
This sequence comes from Theropithecus gelada, assembly GCF_003255815.1. NCBI lineage: Eukaryota > Metazoa > Chordata > Mammalia > Primates > Cercopithecidae > Theropithecus > Theropithecus gelada. The sequence goes on from NC_037673.1 coordinate 152,181,213, forward strand.
TATAGGGCTCTACAAGCCTTCACTACATATGTATATTTTACATTGTTGCAATCATAGTATATACAGCATTTTGTATTTTGCATTTCTTATTTAACTGTACATCATAAACATTTTTTACCTTTCTATATAGTTACAATAACTTTAACAGTATGAATTTTATCATGTTGATCTATTGCAATTTACTAAATCATTGCCTTAATATTGAGTATTTAGATTGCCTCCCGGTTTTATTTTATTCTTGGTAATGCTGCAATAAATACTGCTGTACATACACTGTTTTTTTCTTCTGTCCAATTATTTTAGAGTACAAATTCACAAAAATAGATTTATTGAATGTAAGAGTTAGAACATTCTTATAGTTCTTGTTGTTTTGCCATTCTGATATTAGGGTCCTGCAAGTTTTACTTGGCCACTATCAAGGTATCTGGGAGCTGTTTTTCCCATAATGTATGCCAGCAATAGGTTTCATTACTAGAAATGTTTCTGTTAATTTTATAAGCTTAAAATGCTATTTTAAGATAGGTTTATTTAGGGTTTCTTACTTTCTCGTGTGGATGAGTTTCTTAATTTGCTTATTTTTTGTATTTCCGTTCATGTAAATTATATGTTACTCTCATTTGCCTTTTAAGCTAAAATGAAAACTATTTTCTTTCCTAAATAATAAGAATTATTTAAAGGGCATGAGATTTATGTAGGACCAATGGAAAATATTCACTCAAGAACAAACCAGGGGAATTTTTTTGTCCTTCCCCTGTGAAGCCTGAGCATATCTTAATACATAAAAAGATAAGTAAATGTGCTGCTGCTGTCTCTGGTTGAAATGGCAGGTAGGGGGTCCACTTACTTGGGCTCTTTACTTTCCTGGCTGCTGAAACAGCTCTCCAGAATGAACATTAACATTGTTTTACAGTAGCAGATACATATACTTGAAAAAATAGTCTATGGCTGATGTTCAAATTGTAAGTTAAAGCGAAGCTGTTTTAGAATAATGACACTATAAGGAAAGTTTCACTGTAGATTTTTTAAGACTCAGGCATGCAGAATACATTTTTTCCTTATTCAGTTTAGTAAACTATAAAACAACATATTGATTGCCGAGAAGAATACTAAAGTCAGCTAGGTTATGATTTAGAAAGCTTTCACTATAGAAGAGGAGATAAGGTACATATACAAATAGCAACAAGATATGGGATTATGAGAACATTCTCTAACTGAAGAGTAAATAGATTTTATTATATACAGAGGGGAAAGAGAATTACTTTATTAGAGTGGGGGGCAAGCAGGACTCATTTCAAAGTCTTGACAGGAGATTCTAGTAGGCAGCATTCAGGGTTGGAAGGAGGGTATTCCAAAAAGAAAAGTCAACAAGAGGCAGGTCAGAGCAACAGGTATGTGGGGAGGAGATCGAAGGAATGGGCAGAGTTCAGATTTGGTTGGACATGCCTCACGTAAGAGGGGTAAGGCTGAAACCTTCGTAGGAGAGGAGAGGGGTGCAAGCCTGAGAGGTGTGACTTAGGGATTTTAGACTCTTGGTTTTGGGAATGGAGATACTTTATTTTTTTTGAGATAGAGTCTCACTTTGGCACCCAGGCTGGAGTGCAGTGGCATGATCATGGCTCCCTGCAGCCTCAACCTCCTGGGCCCAAGCGATCCTCCCACCTGAGCCTCCTGAGCAGCTGAGACCACAGGCACATGCCACCAAACCTGGCTAGTTTTTAAATATTTTGTAGAGATTGGGTCTCCCTATGCTGCCCAGACTGGTCTTGAACTCCTGGCCTCTAGAGATCCTCCCACCTTGGCCTCCCAACATAATGGGATTACTGGTGTGAGCCACCATGCTTGGCTGGGAATGGAGATAATTAAGAAGGAGAGTGACAGGACTAAAACTACCTTTACTCCACTTCCAACTTTTTTTTTTGACATAAACTTTCAAGTAATGAATTTTTCTTTGGCAATTTCCATCCTTACACATTTTTTTTTCAAGAACTTTCTGTAAATTGTTTGTGTACATGAGAAAGAGTAACCCATTTCAGAAAGACAACTAGACTGAGCATGATGAAACTGGATTATAGTCAGCATACTGGGTTAATTGGGGTAAGGAAATCTGCCTCTCTGGGACTCAGCTTTCCCATGTGTCAAATGAGAATCAACTGGGTATTTCCCAAGTTTCTTCCACTTCAAACATTCTGAAATCCCAAATATATTTTGAGATACATTAAAGATTCATTTTCTTAAAATCTATATGTCTTCTCTATAAACTTGAAATTCTGTCTTGAGGGAGTCATTTCTTTGTATTTTAATTTTTAAATCATCAGTAGTTCTCTTTCCAAATGAGAATAACCCAAAGGTAATATGGCAAATCAGTGGGGTGTTGCAAATTCAGCACAACTTAATTATATTAACCCTCTCTCGCTTGATAGCTGGGGGAGTAGGAATGTGTCATGTTAAAAGTGATGATTGACAAGAGGGAATACTTAATAATGGTAATAATAATACAAACCACATACATAGCACTTATCATGTACTTTTATGTGAATTAAATCACATAATCCTCCCGACAACCTTGTAAAATTGGTACTACTGTATTATAGTCACCACTTCACAGATGAGAATGCTGAGATATAGATATATAATTACTTCCTTAAGGGCACACAGCTCATTAGTGGCAGAGCCAGAATTTGAACCCAGGAAGTCTGACTGAGCATCCATGTGTTTAATTACCACACAGCACTTTTTCTGAAGGGTCTGCAAAGAGAAACATCTGTGGAACTGGATTATGTCCATAGAAACACAAAGATCTCAGTCTCCAGGGGACATGAGTACAAGGGTTTAGGAAGGGAAGATACAAATGTGCCAGTAACACTCTTGTGACCTCAACATTTTGCTCAGGAATGTCATGATCAGAAGTATCATTATACTGATCAAAACAATATTACCCTTTCCCTTATCTGAACTGTGTTTTAAAATGTAGAATTATAGTTATACCACTTTAGCATGCATTGATTTCAGTTAGAGGAATTTGCAGGTGGATAGATGAGATTGTTATTTGGAGCTCTTAGTATATTGCAAGACCAGAATGTCCAAGCAGTGAGGCTGTGAGAATAGGGAAAACCAGTTGGGTTTTCTAGTCCTTGCATCATGTTGAGGAACCAGGGCTCCTTTATGCATTTCTCAGCTCAGCTCTTTGAAAGGTCAAGCTTTCATCAAAGTCTTAGTATTTTTTGCCAGTTTTCTTTAAGAAATAGTTTTCTCATTTAATCTCTTACAAAAACTACTTCTTGTTTTCTCTGAGTTTGGCTCCTCAACCTAGCAGACAGGCAGAGTTGGAAAGAAAGGTCTTGTCTTCAATCTATAGAGGTGATTAGGTGATCAATTAAAATATTGTATGTACTGTCTGGGCGCAGTGACTCATGCCTGTAATTCCAGCACTTTGGGAGGCCAAGAGGGGTGAATTGCTTGAGCTCAGGAATTCGAGACTAGCCTGGGCAACATGGTGAAACCCTGTATCTGCTAAAAATAAAAAATAAAAATAAAACTAGCCCAGTGTGGTGGTGCATGCCTGTAGTTCCAACTACTTGGGAGGCTGAGGTGGGAGGATGGCTTGAACCCAGGAGGTCAAGGCGGCTGTGAGCTGTGATTGTGGCTCCGCACTCCAGCCTGGGTGACAGAGTGAAATGTTGTCTCAAAATGAAAATAATGGTAAATAAAATACTGTGTGTGACTGTGCTTTGTGACTTATTAACTGCCCTACAGATACAAGAGTTGTAGTTATATCCCCTGAACATTTATATTTCCAGTGACCACCACCAGAGAAATTCTTCTGTTGAAGTGTTTGAGCAATCAAGATCATGGCTTTTGACACCAAGTAGGCCAGGGTTTTAATTCTTAGGGTTCCGTATGTCATAGACCACAGAGAGGGCATGGGATTGATATCCACACTGATCCCGTAAGCTTGTTTTGGGGCTTGGATGGGGTAGTACATGTAAATTGCCAAGTCCAGCCCCACAGAGGGTACTCAATAAATCTTAACTTTTATTGGTAGCGGTAGTGATAATCATAGAAGCACCATTCTAAAGCAAGAGTCAGAAAAAGCAATAGAACAACTCTAATTACCCAGCATATACCTAAACTGAAATTAAAAGGTAAATTTTAAGAAAACAATTGTGTATCCCAAATCTTTAGAAGCTCATTCTCTTTGACCCAGTTATTTCACAGTTAGGATTCTATTCTAAGTTAATTGTCAGGGATTAAGGTAAAGACTTATATACAAGAAGAGTCATTGAAGAGTTGTGTGTTTTTTTGTTTTGTTTTGTTTTGTTTTTGAGATGGAGTCTTGCTCTGGAGTACAGTGGCACAATCTCTGCTCACTGCAAGCTCTGCCTCCTGGGTTCACGCCATTCTCCTGCCTCTGCCTCCGGAATAACTGGAACTACAGGTGCTTGCTACCATGCCTGGCTAATTTTTTGTGTTTTTAGTAGAGACAGGGTTTCACCATGTTAGCCAGGATGGTCTCGATCTCCTGACCTCATGATCTGCCCGCCTCGGCCTCTCAAAGTGCTGGGATTACAGGCGTGAGCCCCAATGCCCGGCCTGAAGAGTTATTTTTAACAGTGACAATCAGAACCTACACGTCCATCCATAGGAGAGTGCTTTAATAGAGTGCAATGTTGTTATAATGAGATATTTATTGTGCAGATTGTAAAAAATTATTCAGAAAAATATGTAATGACAAGGAGCAATATTATTTAATATTTCCGAGAAAAGTCAAGATTATATTATGGTTTTAATGTTATTAAATATACTAATATTTATAAAATATGTGAACTAAGTAGATTTCCTTGGCTAAAAGTGGAGATAAAAATAATAGCAATAATGCCTATCTTAGAGGAATTTTGTGAAGACTATATGATGGTTACTACATGTCTGACATATAATACATGTTAGCTTTGTCATTGGATGTTGGCTAAATTTAACTTATTTTCTAAATTTTACGTAAATTTCATCATACACTAATGAGAATCTTTTATAGGAACTGAGCAAGATGCTGGGGATACAGAAATGATTAATTAGGGACACTGAGCATATGACATTCACAATTCAGTGAGGAGAGAGGTATATAAATAAGCAGGAATGGTGGACTTAGAACTATTTAAATTCTAGAGTCAGCTCCTAAGACATGAAACACATATCATCAACATAATCAGGTGCATGGCCATTATGGCACCTTTTTGTGAGTTTTAAAAAGGTGGCCCCTCTCTTTAAGAATGAATTATAGAAAGGTACCACTTGCCCCCAGCCTAATCAGCTGCACAGTAGGGTACAGGCTGGGTTTCAGCCCCTACTGCCCTCTCCTGGTTTATTCCTGCTGGGTGCAGCCTGCTCACCTGTTCACAGAGGCCCTGAAAATACCCTTGAAATGTCCTGAAATCGACTGTGAAGCACAGTAAATATGATTTGGTGTTTATAACCTTGAACAATAATTATTTTGCACACTGAGGTTTGAGAAATACTGAACTAGATTAAATGATGGAACAAAGGAAAAATCTATAGGCAGTTGTCTGAATAATCCCTAGTGTTGTATGGGAAATGTGCGGAGAATTCTGAAGTGTTTCTGCTCAGCTGCAGAGCTGTCTCCATTATATTTTAATAGTAAGTGTCATAAGTTGAATACACATTGATAGTTTTGTTTTTTCGAGCATTGCATAATATAAGGAAAAGCATCAAGCCCAGGGATTCACACATAGCAAATGTTTACAAAGTATTAGTTAACCCAAGTGTTAATCTTGTTTCATCATGTCCATAGACATATTGTGCTTTGAAAAGTTATAGAATAGTGCTTGCCTCTCATGTTTTGTTTTCCTCACTGAGGTCCTGCTAAATAACTCTAAGCAGTTATCACTCCCAAACCCATGGCCATTGGATTAGGCAGAGTTCTCCAGAGACAAAGAACCAATGCAGGATATTTACGTATCCTTGTTTCTGTCTGTATTTCTCTCTCTCTCCATATATATACATCTCTATTTCTAGATCTCTATATCTATCTATCTATCTATCTATCAATCATCTACCTCCCTACCTACCTATTTATCTGGCTAGCTATCTAGCTACCTACCTAGCTGTCTAAAAGGAGATTTGTTATGAGGAATATGTTCATGGGATGACAGAAGCTGAGATGTTCCACATCCTGCCTTCTCCAAACTGGAGACCCAGAAAAGTCATGGCGTAATTCATTCCTACAGCAGGATAAGATGAGCTGTCCCAGGTCAAACAGTGAAGCAGAAAGAAAAAAAAAAAAAAGGTGGGGGGTAGTGGATTTCTTTTTCCTCTACCTTTAGTTCTATTCAGGCTCTCAGTGGATTGGATAATGGCCACCCACATTTGGGAGGAAAATCAACTTTACTGATTCTACTGATTCAAATGCTCATTTCATAGGAAAACACCCTTACACACATGCCCAGAAATAACATTTCATCTGGGCACCCCACGACCCAGTCAAATGGACATGTAAAATTAACTATCATGGTTATTTGTCTTCTCCAAAGTTGGTATTCCCCCCATGAGCCAAATGGCGCATGATGGAGCTATGCAGGAAAACAATGTATATTAGCATAGGGTTCTAGACAAAACTGTAAGGTGCCCCTAAGAGAGGCAGAACAGCTTCTGGTGACTAGCTGCACATTCACTATCTTGCTACAAGTTTAAATAGTAAGCAGTAGCTATAAACTTTGGCTTCAGTTTGTTAGACAAAGCATTGCCTGGCTCTTCTTTACAGTGTCATTATTACTAGTTTGTTTGTACCTAACGCTTTCCTCCAGGGAGTTCAGAACTGTTCAGCTGCAAATTCATATTTGATGTTCTTGTTCTAATCCCAGATTACCGCATGAGGACAGCTGGAACAGACCAAAAGAGAGAAACTCATAGGGGGAAGGAAATCATTAGCCTGTCTTGAGTCACCAGGACCTGATGAAAAGTCAGATTAGCAAGGCTTAAGCTGCTATGGAAAGCCAGATAAATGCCCTCAAATATTAATCTTGAATATTTCCACTCCACTAATATTGCCTGGAAGTATTTTAACATTCACCAGAGATAGGCATCCCATCTTCAAGAAGCGATATGTTTCTGTAAAAAGAATAATGAATTATGTGAGGATTGATTTTCAGTATGGACTGTAGTCCTGTGTAGTAATTGAATGTGGACTGGGGAACAAGGCTGTTTGGATTCACATCCTAACATTTCACTTAATAAGTTGCCTCATCTGTAAAATGGGGACTGTAGTAACATCTACCTCCTAGGGCTTTTTGAAGAATATTAACAAAACAGAATCTTGCAAAGGTTAAGCACTCAATAAATGTGAGATACTATTATTGTTGTCATTATTATAACAGATAAAAGTTGGCAGATATTGGTGGATGTATTCATTGTCAAATCTCCCTTTATTAGTCTTTATATTATTAAATAATTGGGAAAATAAATTCATTTTATTTTATATGCACCATAACTTGTTCAAATTGTATTTTTTAATATTGATAATGATTTATCATAAAATTTATAGTTTATAGAGTACCTTCACATGCATTTCCTCCTCCAAGCCTCATAAGGATGATGCAGCTGAGGCTCTGGAAATTGGTTATTTAATCCAGGGTGCCTGATTGGCAAGCAGTTAAGACTTGAACCCATGCCTTCACACCCCAGACGCATTACTGTAGCTGTTACACTGAGTGGAGGGAGCCGGAGATTGTAAACACACACAGGCTTCGTTGTTGTTAGAATCTTGATTTGATTGTACCGCTACCACTTACTATAGTTCATTTTGTGAGCAATTGCCTGATTTCATGGAATGTCAGATTTTATATCAGTAAAAATTAGATGACAATGCCTTCTGTCTACTTGCTGTATACATTTTAAAAAATAGATCACATACAGAGATGGAGTTATCCCAGCTCTGGGTCCATGGTAGTTAATGCAAAGGCAGTGTCTTCCTTCATTTATCGTTGATAATGTACCACACATAGTACCACACTGTCATTTTTTTATCAGATCAATATTTTCATCAATGAAAGCCGATGTTAGAGTTTGATTCTAGTGGCACCAAGATCTCCTGTAATCCATGATTGCTTTTGCCAGCCATTCATGATTATTAACATACTTTTGCGAAAAAGAAGTGACAATGAGGAGAATGAAGATAAAAAGGAGGAGAAAAAGAAAAGCGGACTTCTCTCGACTTAGAGAACATACAAACTTCATTAGCAGCTAAACAGCAAGGGGAGAGGGTCCCGAATAATGATTTCATTCCTTTGCTCCTGTGAACTAGGTGTTCCAGACATAAAAATAGAGGAAAGACAAGAACATGTGTTCAGTGGGTAAATGGCACGCTGTGTTATATCATCCTGGTGAGGTTTTCTAATTATTCAGAATTAACATTTTGATTGTGAAACGAACGCTTGGTTTAGGGGAATCTTTGGATTAGACTGTGTGCTCCTTGTACTTCATTTCCATATGGTTCTAGGATTTTAAGGTGAAATGCTACAAAAATGTAGGTGAATGATAAAGTTGCTAGAAGCATGTCAGAGAGGTGTGAGAATTTTGCCTGTTCGTACCGTGGGGATTATTTTGTACACTGCTAATTTTATGATTAGTCTTGGATCCAGGAATGCAAACAATTGATACATCTTAGACGGTTGACTTTATTGTTTGTTTGTTGTTGTTGTTCTTTTTGTTTTTTGAGACAGTCTCACTCTGTCACCTAAGCTGGAGTGAAGTGGCACAATCTCGGCTCACTGCAACCTCCACCTTCTGGGTTCAAGCAATTCTTGTGCCTCAGCCTCCCAAGTAGCTGGGATTACAGGCGCCTGTCACCATACCCAACTAATTTTTGTATTTTTAGTAGAGATAGGGGTTTCACCATGTCGGCCAGGTTGGTCTCAAACTCCTAACCTCAAGTGATCCTCCTGCCTCCCAAAGTGCTGGGATCACAGGCGTGAGCCACCATACCTGGCCTAGTTGACTTTAAGTAACACAAAAGGAAGTTCCACTGAAAAGGTGAATTCTATTGCTGGTGTAAAGTGTAAACCATTAGTAAGTTAAGCGATTCTAGCTCTAAAATACACCCAAATCTGCCTACTGCTCCCCAAATTCAGGGCTGCTATCCTATGTCAGTCACACGTGTTTCCCATGTTGATTACAGTATTGGGTTCCCAATTGGTCTCCCTGTTGCCACTCTTTCAGGCTCAAAATCCACTTTCTATTCAGTCGCCAGAGTTATCTTTTAAAAACATAAATGAGATGATCTTACTTCCCTGCTTTTGAATCTTCCTATAGTCTCCAATTTTACTTACTATACTTACAATAAACTCAAATTTACTGTCATGGTCTACAAGACCTGATGGAATCTGACCCTTCTGTCGATGACTGCATCTCTCACTTTTCCCACTGTGACTCCATGTCATCCACTCTCCTTGGCCATCTTTCTGATGTCAGCCAGACTTTCTTCTGGCACACATATTTGCATTTGGTGTTCCCTCTGAATGACTAAAGCCTTCTTGTCATAAAAGTCTCAGTCCAAATATCACTTCTTCGGGCAGATCTTCCCTTTTTGTCCAGTGTAAGGAACTTTATTTGAAGAACCCTAAATGGAGTTATATTACTCATTTATTCACTTGTTTAGCTGTCTCTCCCTTAACTACAATGCAGTTTCCATGAGAGCAAGGATGATGTTCATTTTTTGCTATTATCATTCCTGGTGTTCAGAATGCACTCAAGAATCTTTGCTGAATGAATGAGTAATACAACTTAGACTACTGGTTTCCATGAAAGGACTACAACCAGTCTGCAAGATCTTTAGGTCAGGACCTGGGCCTTGTACTGGTTTCCATGATGCTGCTCTATACGTGCTCAGGAAATATCTGTTGAATTGGATTCAATCAAAACATTTGATTTTCTGTTCAGTGAGAAGTGTTCCCTATGTAAGAAGAAATTTCAAGCTATGTTTTGATAACACTCTTCTGAGAGAAAGCATGCTTTTCAGTTGACCAGTTATCCCAGTTTGCCTTGGACTGAGGGATTTTCTGGGGACATGAGACTAATGGGTCACCCTACATGCTTTCCCAAGCTTTAGAGTCAGAAAAACCTAATGGATCAGTTAGGAATTATATTTAGGTGCTAGTAACAGAAGCCTGAAATAACAGTATTTAAACCGTAAGAGTTTACTGTTTCATGTAAAATGAGTTCAGGAGTGGGGACATCAGGGATGTATGGCAGTCCTGGTGCATCCACTTCTGAACTCATTTTATGTGAAAGGTCATCAGTGACCCAGGTTTCTTGAATGGTGTCCACTGTCCTTAGTGTGTGACTCTCATCTCAGAGTAGCCTCATGTTCCAATGTGGCTGCTGTAGCTCCTTCAGCTGTGACATATACTTTACAGCCAGTCAGGTAAGGAGTAAACAGAGACAGAAAAGCATTTGCTTTTCTGTTTGTTTTCTGTTTGTTTTTCTCTTAAAAAGAGTGTTTCATTTAAAATCTGTTTGTATTTCACAAGCTTTCTGTAAGTAAAGGACAGATTGGGTAATATGAGATAATCTTTCAGCCAGGCACATTGCCTCTTCTCTGAATAATTCTTTTTTTTTTTTTTTTTTTTTTGGAGATGGAGTTTTGCTCTTGTTGCCCAGGCTGGAGAGCAATGGTGCAATCTTGGCTCACCACAACCTCCACCTCCTGGGTTCAAGCAATTATCCTGCCTCAGCCTCCCAAGTAGCTGGGATTACAGGCATGTGCCACCACATCCGGCTAATTTTGTGTGTGTGTGTGTGTGTGTGTGTGTGTGTGTGTGTGTTTAGTAGAAACGGGGTTTCTCCATGTTGGTCAGGCTGGTTTCAGACTCCCGACCTCAGGTGATCCACCCACCTCGGCCTCCCAAAGTGCTGAGATTACAAGCATGAGCCACCATGCCCAGACTGAATAATGCTTATTAAGAAGTTCTGTTACTAAGAAAGACAGATGGGGTGATGAGTAATAGACACTTACTTAGCATCTTCTGCCACATCTAGATTCACTGCTTATTAACTTAGTGATCTTATGAGGGTTGTTTCATTTCTCTGTGCCTATTTTAAAATCTGCATTATGGCGATGCAAGCAACAATAATAGTAATAGCTGCGTATCTACTGGGTTCTGCTCTTTGTCAGGCATTTTATATAGGTATGGTCACCCTCACAATAATGCCACAAAGGGTAGGTAATTATCCTTGTTTAGATCAGAGGAGTGAGACTTAGCTATTGGTGGTAAAGCCAGAATTTAAACTCAGAGCAGTTTGGCTCAATCCCCATTCTTTCCATTACACTTTGCTTTCTACCTTATTGGCTATCAAGATTCAATGAGGAAATGAACATAAACTGCTTGACCCGTAAATTTTTCAAATAAACCAACACAATGATTCTGCAAAGAAAATATCTTTGTTTTCTCTAACGACAACAACAACAACAAAGTATCTATGGTAGACGTGTGTAGGAAATGATTTGAGGTCACCCTGAAGCTAGCTGACTCTGAAGAACAACGCTTCTTCTTCCCAACTTCTGATGTTGAAGAACTCTCTTTTTCAGAACATTACCTTACTAGTCTGACTCAAATCACTTCATTTTTTTATTTATTTATTTTTGTTATATTTTATTTTTTTGAGACAGAGTCTCGCTCTGTTGCCCAGGCTGGAGTGCAATAGCCAGATCTTGGCTCACTGTAACCTCCGCCTCCTGGGTTCAAGTGATTCCCCTACCTCAGCCTCCCAAGTAGCTGGGACGACAGACATGTGCCACCATGCCCAGCTAATTTTTGTATTTTTAGTAGAGACGAGGTTTCCCCATGTTGGTCAGGCTAGTCTGAAACTCCTAACCTCAGGTGATCTGCCCACCTTGGCCTCCCAAAGTGCTGGGATTACAGGCTTCAAATCACTTCTGTTATTATTATTCTATTAATAGGGAGAGATAGATGGCCTGGCTGTAATTTTTAAAATGCCACAACAAGGCAGTTATGAAGTTATTTCTCACCCTTCTCTCTAAAAGTAATCAAGAGGTGAAAAAAGTCTCCCATGAGTTGTTCTAAGGAGATGAAAATTTCCTAGTCCTGGGGGCAGGATGAACTATACACCTTTCTTGATATTTGGCAATAAATATTCTATGTAGTGCAGCTCTTTCCTTTGGCATTCATGTCTTCATGAGCCCAGAGCCCAGAAAACAGTTCCCACCTTGCTCCATTTTGAAGTGAGTGAAGTGTTTTGAAAACTCGTGAAGTTTTAAAATATCTTCTTTTGTGAAATTTGCTACAGCCATCGGTCTCACTAATAATGCCTTGAAAATAGCCAATTCCTGTAAGATGCACTATGCTCTTCTCTCATCTCAAAGCCTTTACAAGAAAATTTCCCCCAGACACAATGAACTCCTGTGCAGAGAGTGATGGCTGTATTTATTTCCAGGGAAGAATAAATCAGAAGAAAGCAGGGAGAGTATTCACATCCTCGGGCCTCTAAGGAGGCTGCTGGGAAACAAATGCAAGACAACTGGTTTTGGTAAGATAACTCATAGTCTGTTTGAAAATCCACTTTGCAGGAAATAGAATAGAATCAAGAAGCTAAAGTAGCAATTTCTTTATGTTTCCATTGATCATTGTGTTCCCTGTTTTACACATCCTTGGTTTGGAAAAAAAAATGTAGATTACATGTAACCTTTGTGGGTATGGTTTCATACAAAAGTATTAGAGGACTGGGTGGGAAAACCAGGAAATGAAAAGTCTCAGGTTGTATTACCAATCAAGGATCATACAATCATAATTTAAGTGAATGCTTATCAGGGGCTTACTATATTTCTGACATTATGCTGAGATCTTTAATTAGAGATCCCTCATTTAATTATACAAATAACCAAAGTAACAATATGTAGTGGAAAATGACATCATTTCTGTGTCACAGATGAGGGGATGGAGGCCCAAAGTCTCTCAATAACTTGCCCCAAGTCACTCCATTGCAAGTGGTTAAGACTGGATTTGGACCAATCTTAATGGAAAACCCCATTTGTGTTTTACAGGGAATTACAGTGTATTAGACTTCTAAAGCTACTGTGACAAAATAACACAGATTGGGTGGCCAATACAATAGAAATTTATTTTCTTATAGTGTTGGAGTCTGGGATTTCAAGATCAAAGTGCCAGCAGGGTGGGCTTCTCCTGAGGCCCCTCTCCTTGCCTTACAGAATACTACTTTTTTGCTGTGTCCTCACAAGGTCTTTCTCTGTGTGTATAGGGTTGTGGTGTCTCTTCTTCTTATAAAGACTCCAGTTCTACTGGATTAGGGCCACACGCTTATGACCTCATGTAACCTTAATTAGCTCTCTAAAGCCTCTATCTCCAAATGCAATCACTTTATGGGGTATGGATTTAACATATGAACTTTGAGGGGAGACTGTTAATCCATAACAAGAGCCAATAAATTGAAGCAGTGTATTCAGCTCTTGCTCTGACAGTAGGACTTTGGTTAAAGTTATAACTTCTCTGGCCTTGCATCTCTCATGGATCTAAAACAAAGACAATTTGATCATTTAGTTTTTAAAGACTTCTGTTAAAAACTCTTAAAAACCATATAATTATGAAATTAATATTCTGTAATTTAATAATAAATTGTCACTATTTGTATAAAATTAAAATGAGGTGATTCTCATACAACCTGTTGTGAAGGTGGGAGGCGTAGAGATTTCTTTTGGGGGTCACATAAGTTCTTCCCCCTCATATTACCATTTTCCACTGGTATTATTGGCCCTTTTTTATTTTTAACGCAAATGAATGCACTTTTTCTTTTTGCTTCTTTACTGCCTTTTCCAGCAAACAATTATTGTTTATTTGATGCCCACCAGGCATTCTTCTTTTCAAGCTTAAATTCATTAAATGCTTGTTATGTGTCAGATGCTCTCTGAAGGCCATACATTCATTGAGTCAGATTTAGCCTTTCAATAAGCCTATAAGGTTGTACAGATACGGAAATTGAACCTTTCTGTGGTTAAATAATTTGCTCAAAGTCAATCAGCCAGAAGGGGTGGAGCTTGTATGTGACTTCAACTCTCTCTGATTCTGAAGCCTGCATCCGTAGTCCTTAAGCTACTGAGATGAACTGTTATTTGTGCTTTTGCAGGCTCTGTGGAGTCTGCTCTTCACCTGCTCTTGCGGTTTTGATTTTTGCTCCTGTTGACTGCCTCTCCTTGATATCTTGGTCTCTCCCTTTCTCCACGCCTCCCTCTCCTAGTTCATTTCATCTTGTACAATGCACACAATATGAAAGAGGGAGATTTACCTCTGTTTTACTCTTAAGTTTAATTGCATTGCCTTTTTTAACCTCTTGCTGATTAAATAGTGGCAAATGTAGAAATAATTGTCAGATTTTTAGGAGAAAACAGGTTGAGAAGTGCACTTGCTTGTTGAAGGATGCTTTTCCTTTTCACTGACATTACCTGGACTTTTGTATGCAATTGCTTTGTGTCTTCCATTATTTTTAATTTCAGCTTACAATTAGAGCTTGCAAATTGAATTGCTGTCTCTGAGGAGCTGTGATTTCTCTATTTGGCAAGTGCGGGGCACCCCCAACCCCCCGCCGCCACAAACCCCAACTTGCTCCCTTGCTCAGCTGAAATTAATGTGGTTGATTTTGTTCTCTTGTACTGCAATCGGGTCTGATCAGTAGAATCATGATCTCACTTAGCAATTGCTTCCACAGAGACTGTAGGAAGAGAGGATATGAGCGGTGCTCTGCCTGATGAGGAGAATGGAGGTTCTCCAGGGGAGTACAAGGGAGCTTTAGGCAATGATCTTAGGGATTGTAGAGAGCTATCCCTCTTTACTTGCACTCAGAAATCTTGTGGTGTTTACCAAAGCCATTAAGGCCCCTGATGTTGGAAGTGTCCTCTTTGGAACCAGGATAAATTCAAAGATGTGGTTAGTTGTTATCACTCACAGATGCTGCAAAGGGAAGCGTATTAACTGTGGGTATTCTAGCTGAATGCCAGCTTGGTTCTGGTTATTTTTATTAGGGAAAAATCTTAAGATCTAGTCAATTCTTCAGTTCTTCAATTTCATGTTTCATCTCAAAAAAGTTGATTTGAGTTTCGCAAATGAAAAAGAGATTAGTTTTGCATTAAGAGATCCCAGGGTGCAAAATGAGATCCTTTGTAGCTTTATGAGTGGTGAGTGGCAGGTCACTGGAGGTATTCAGGAATCTAGACTGGGTGACCTCTAATGCCCTTTCTAATCCTGAGATGCATAATCCACTCCGTCACCTCTTTCTGTTCTCCATATGGTAGCAGTGTATAACTCTGTAACGTTTATGAACTTTGTGGTCTCTTAATACCTCAGTCTCTTTTGTGTCTCTATGTCTTTGTACTTCCTTTTCCCTAAATCTGGGAAACTTCTCTCTGGTCTTCTGCATGGTTGACTCCAATCTATTTTTCAGGATACAACGCAAGCATTGCTGCCTCTGTCTATACCAAGCCCCATCTTTAGGATTGAGTTAGGGGTTCTAGTCTGCTCTTGATGCTTACTTATCACCCTGTGTTATGACTGCTGGCAGCCTGGTCCCTCCTCCTGATGTGAGCTCAATGACAATACTATATTGATTGATTAAATCACACATTGAAGATTTAATAGACATGCAAAAAATATTGTTGAATGAATGGAACAAAATAATGTTTGATTACTTTTGTGTAGAGAATTATAGATTTTAAAAATAATATTTTGAATAGAATTTTAAATTTTAATATGTAAGTTTCATGGTACTTAGTTTTCTCTTATATGTACCTTTTCAGCCATACTCTTTCTAAGAATCTTGTGTACTTGTTAGTGAGCATGTATCTCGGTTTTTAAGAAAGTCAGGGCTGGGCACGGTGGCTCACACCTGTAATCCCAGCACTTTGGGAGGTCGAGGTGGGAAGATCACGAGGTCAGAAGTTCAAGACCAGTCTGGTCAACATAGTGAAACCCTGTCTCTTCGAAAAATACTATATATATATATATATATATAAATAAAAGCCAGACATGGTGGCACGCACCTGTAGTCCCAGCTACTTGGGAGGCTGAGGCAGCAGAATCACTTGAACCTGGGAGGTGGAGGTTGCAGTGAGCTGAGATCGCACCAGTGCACTGCAGCCTGGGTGACACAGAGAGACTCAAAAAAAAAAAAAAAAAAAAAAAGTCAGAAGGTACTGATGATATCTTCTAATGTTCAGTATAAAGAAGTAATCACTGTGTAGTGCTTATTTCTATAGACAAAACATTTTGTATTTGTTACATTAAATATAATGGATAGGAAAATCTTTTCACCATTTGGTGAGTGGTTATGAATCCCATGGAAGCAACTATCCCTTTTATTTGCAAATTGGAAAGGTTTTTCTGGTAGTGATGGGCCTTCAAGAGACCTCCTTTCCAACAGAGGGTGCTGCTACTCCACAAACTATGAGGGACCCCACCAGATGAAGACATCAAAAGAATTGTTCTAAGTGCATCACAGCTGGCTACTTGGAATTATGATTTATGTTCAGCTGTAGCCCAGTTTGAAGAATTTGAAACCAAGGGGGAGAAAGTCTATCTGTTCATTTTGTGAGCTCCCGTCTTGTTACATGCAATGTTCCAGCGCTTCTCAGGTGAGCAGCGGAAAGCATAGTTCATCTAGCGGAGCTGTGCTTTTAGAGTGACCCCCGCCCCCCATGTCACCCCTGTATGATGTATGAGTACCTGTGCTTCTCAAGGAACCCACATTTGCTGAGTGTATTTCTATTTCACTTTCTAGTAATTTTAGATCAGGTCAACCTATTCAGCCTCTGGCTACATGAGAACAGTGACTACAGAATGCAAAATGATTAATAGGCACAGTGAAAGGTCTAGATAATTTGTTTTCTTAGAGACCCTACACTGAGTCGTGGAAGGACATCCGCCTTCCTTTTACACCTGCTTAGTTTTGCTCATGGTGTGGTTATGGCCCTTGCTGTTTCTCTGCCTTTTAAATCCTTACCATCCTTTAAAGACCAGCCCAAATGCCCATGCAGTTAAATATTCATTCCCACATACTCTCCTGCTCTGGTTATTATTAATGTCACTTGCTTTATTTTGTCTTGTGTAATTATTAGTTGCTTACCTATGTGTCCCTCCTTTAAGACTGTAAATACTCCAAGGCAGGAACTGTGTCCTGATCCTCCTTGCACCCTTCAGTAAGAGCTTGCACATAAAAAGTGCCCAATAAACCTTGATTGATTTGAAATGAGTGTTTCTGAGAACTGTACTGCATGTAAATATTGAACTCAGAATAACTAAACCACAGCTTTATGAGCTCTTTAGAAGTGCAGTTGGCTATACATGTTCATAACAATTGAAAGGATAAAAAGTAAATGGTAAGTGAAATGTGACTCATTTTGTAGTGGGCATAGGAGTGATGCTCCAACTCAGGAGATGGCGTTTTGTAGACCTTATCATGTGATTGTACTCAAGGGTTTTACTTATTATTGATAATATGTTTTCCATTTTCATGAAAAATTAGTGTTTGGGTGGTTGCACAAGTGATGGGGCTTGCCACGTTTCACACACTATATTATAGCTTGTGTCATGTACGTTTGACAATTCTCTCGTGCTTTTCACCGTTTAATCTTTTCATCTTTGTGACAAGAAAAAGTCATCCAGCCTTTCCCTGCGTTTCTCTCCTACACCAACTTTGTGGTGAAGATGTGGTGCCTTGTGGTAAGTGCACTGTAGCAAAGAGTCCCACCCTGCCAGTTGTCTGAGAAACCATTTGTGAGAAACTTGGAACGTAATCTTTTATTTTTATTTTTATTTTTCTTGAGACGGACTCTCACTTTGTTGCCCAGGCTGGAGTGCAATGGTGCAGTCTGGGCTCACTGCAACCTCTACTTCTCAGGTTCAAACAATTCTCCTGCCTCGGCCTCCTGGGTAGCTGGGATTAAAGGCATCTGCCACCATGCCCAGCTACTTTTTTTTTTTTTTTTTGAGACAGAGTCTCACTGTGTCAGCCAGGCTAGAGAGCAGTGGCGTGATCTTGGCTCACTGCAACCTCTGCCTCCTGGGTTCAAGCGATTCTCCCTGTCTCAGTCTCCTGAGTAGCTGGGATTACAGGCGCCCGCCACCATGCCTGCTAATTTTTCTATTTTTAGTAAAGACAGGGTTTTGCCATGTTGGCCAGGCTGGTCTCAAACTCCTGGCCTCAGGTCATCTGCACGCCTCAGCCTCCCTAAGTGCTGGGATTACAGGTGTGAGCCACTGCGCCTGGCCTTGTAATCATTGTTTTTGAAACAAAAACCTTTATCACAAAAGTAACATGACTCAGTGTGAAAAATGCAAACAATTTAGAGAAATATAAATGATGTGGAAAGTGAGATTCTTCCTTCACACATTCTCTAAATCCTACTCTGTTCCCCCAGAGAACTGCTGTCCCTATTCATTTAACAATATGTGTGTGTAACACACACATGACATATTTTTCTCTTTCAGTTTAAAAAACTGTATATATTTAGGTACACAGTATGATTTTTGATGTACATATGCATAGTGAGATGGTTACTGTATTCAAACATATTAACGTGCCCATTATCTCACATAGTTACGTGTGTGTGTGTCAATTCTTTTAGCAAAAGTATTGTATTTGGGAATTTTTGCCATTTTTTTCTTGATAATCATTATTTCGATTGCCCATCTCACCTAATGACAGAAAACACTTTACTTAACAGTTCTACTTTCCATGGTTTCAGTTACCCACTGTCCAAATATATTAAAATGGAACATTCCAGGTGTAAACAATTCATAAGTTTTACATTGCATGCCATTCGGAGTAGTGTGATGAAATCCTGTGTCGTTCCCTTCCATCTTGCTCAGGAGGCGAATCATTCCCTTGCCCAGGGTATCCACTCTTATATCCTACCCACCCTTTACGGTCTAGGAAAACATGGTATATATAGGGTTTAGTACTATCTGTGGTTTCAGGCATCCACTGGGGGTCTTGAAAAGTATCCCCTGTGGATAACGGGGATCTACTGTATAGTCAATCCTAGCAAAATTATTTCAAGTTTCAGTCCTGACTGTTTCAGTTTCCCTAGCTCATCCTTCTCTGGGACTTATTTAAATACTGGGAATTTAAGGAGTGTCATAGTTTCTGGACTGAGGAGACAGTTGGACCTCCATGGGGTCTGTCCACCATTGAATTTGCTAGGATGTACATCATTCCACCCTTTTCCAGACATGGAGCCTTCTCTGGGCATCCAGTGAGGTGTTGGCAGTCTCACTTGGTTCTTGGCCACACTGATTATGCCACCATCTGCTGGTCTATCCAAGAGCCTTTCAGGTGTGTAGACTTTCTTCCTTTTTTATTCTGCAAATGAAAATGATTCTTCAAGAATATAGGAAAGTTATGGGGCTACCTTGGAACTTCTCTACCTCTGATACTCCCCTACTCAATCCAGCCATCTCTTTTCAAGTTTTCTCATACCTTGATAGAGTGAGAAGCTCCCTCAGAAGAGTTCGCTGTCAGGGTTCAGAGGAAAAGCAGGCATGGGCAACTCTGCTCTCAAGCCCTGTACTGATCTGAGAGTTCTATTTCTCCCATCCACTTGAGTTTAACCTTCTTGGAGAGCTCAGAGTATGTGGCCTCTTTTCAGATATATAACTAGTTTATACTACTTGTTTTATTTTTCCTTGTTCTCCTGCCCAGGGAAAGGGATTTTTCTCCCCCTGCTAGTATAGGAAAACAAAATGTTTGCAAGTGTTTTACAAGTGGATCTCAGCTTTTGAAAACAGAAGTGTCCAGAATTGGATGTCTTTTTCTATCTCCGGTTCTAGTGTGACATCTTTCCCTTAAGGGCAGTGGCGTAGCCAAGTTGGTGTTACAGGGTAAAAAGGAGTTTGGGTGAAAACATACTTACTACTCTCAGAATCATCCATGTCCACAAATGCACACGTGCACACTTGTGTTGTATTTGTATTGTTTTGTTTCTGTTTGTTTCCTCTTTGCATAAATGGGATCAAACTTCACATATTGTTTGTGGAATGTTATTTTTTCCTTAGCAATGTGTATGAATATATTTTAATGGCTACTAGGATTTTTAGTTTTTAAAATTTTTATTATTTATTTATTTTTGAGACAGAGTCTCGCTGGGTTGCCCAAGCTGGAGTGCAGTGGCGTGATCTCAGCTCACTGCACCCTCTGCCTCCAGGGTTCAAGCGATTCTCTTGCCTCAGCCTTCTGAGTAGCTGGGACTGCAGGTGCCCACCACAATGCCTGGCTAATTTTTTTTGTTTTTAGTAGAGATGGAGTTTCACCATGTTGGCCAGGCTGGTCTCAAACTCCTGACCTCAGGAGATCCGTCTGCCTCAGCCTCCTGAAGTGCTGGGATTACTGGAGTGAGCCACTGCACCCAGCCTTAAAAAATTATTTATGATACTTTTCATCATGAAGAATTTTTGAAGATATATACTACTGTTTGCCAGGGGCACCGTAAAACATGTCTGTAAGCCTGTGTTTCCCCATATTTACACAAAGAGGGACATAAGTCATGGCATCCAATAGCCTTCCTTCCTTCCCCATTCCACTCACATGCACAAGCCCCTTCAGGTCCCTACTCTGTAATGTAGCACAGAGTAGAAATGTCTAGAAAGCCTATTGTCATAAAAACAATCAGAACGCAAGCACTAACATCATTCAGTCTGCTTTCCTTACGTAGAAATCAGCAAAATCCCTTTTTACTCGGTTCCCTGAATAGTCATTCCGAGTTGAAAAGCAAGGTCTATCCTGTGGGGGTGTTGAAACTGCCTTTTAATGAGCTTTTGTTCCGATTGCATTTGGGGACCTCAAAAAGGCATTTGGCCTGCTGAGCGCCAAGTTTCAGTGGACATATCTGGAGACTTCTGTCTCTTTTTTAACTCTTTTTTTTATTATGAAGAAATGAAAACATACAAGCAATTGGAGGAAACAGCATAATGAACTTTGTGAACCCATCGTCACACAGCCTCACCTCCTACCCGTGTTCCGTCCTTTCTTCTAACAGACTGTTTCGAAGCATATCCTGGGTATCATATTGTTTTATCTGTAACTATTTCAGCAAGTATCTCTAAAAGATAAGCACTTTCAGTAAACGTGACGATAATGTTGTTCCCCTACTTAAAAGATTTTAACAATTATTTAATGTTAACAAATATTAATATTAATCAGTGGTTAAATTCCACCAATTGTCGCATAAATTCCTTTTTAAATAAATTAATGTGTTCAAATTAGGATTCAAACAAGGTCCTCACATTGCACTTGGTAAATAAGCCTGTTAAGTTCCTTTTAGTCTATAATTTTCTCCCTGCTCTGTTTTCTCATAATTTATTTGTTGAAGAAATGAGATCATTGTTCCATAGGGTTTCTCACATTCTATATTTTGCTGATGATATATTTTGCCCCCGTGTCTTTTAATATGTTCCTCTGTGTATCTTGTAAATTGGAAGTTAGGTTAGAGCAGCAGTTCTCGAAGTGTGTTCTGGGGATTCATGGGAGTTTCTGAGACGCTTTCAAGGAATCCATGAGATCAAGACTAGTTTCACACTGATAGTAAAATACAGTTTGCTTTTTTAAAATATCATTCTGTCATAGGTGTACAGTGTTTTCCAGAATCTATTTGACATGTGATATCACAACACGTTGAATGCAGTGCAGATGTAAAACTCAAACTCTCTTCCATTAAGCCATGTATTAAAGAGATTTGCAAAAAGCAAAACAATTCAATCTCCTTTTTATTTTTTTAGGGAAATACAGCTATTTTTCATAAAAATGTGCTATTTATGTTAACATCGATAACCAAAATGAGTGACTGAGGCAGGCATCTCAATCAATTGGAGTTTTAAAGCCAGTTTTAGGGCACAGCCAGAAAAATGCAAACCACAGAGGCATCTGTTGCTGTTTTTCTGAATAGGTTTACAGAAGGTTTATATTTATACATTTTCCTAAAGGGAGAAAGACATGTAGGGAAAGAGGTGGGTAGGAGCAAATGGTAACATTCTTGTGAGACTTTAGTTAATGCCCAGCAAATCTACATTTCACATAAAATTAAGGTGAATATTTGAAGAGAAAAGAAAAAAGAGTAAAGGAAGAATCAATTATGCACACATTTCTGGGTAGGTGGAGGAATGATTGATCTTGTCTCTGTTCTGCACCTGGAGAGAAAAGGTTGTAATGATATCATCAGTGTGGAATCAAACAGATTTTAGTTTTAGGAGCTAGACTTAGATTGTAGACCTAAAGTTACAATTCTCATGTCCTCGTTTATGGGAGGCCAGCAACAAATTTGCCTATAAATGATTTGTGGGGCCAGTCATTCAGAGATGCCTGAGGCCTTTTACCTTTCCTGGGGGTTCTGGCTAATGTATAATGCTAGTAATAGCTACTCATTAGGAGGAGGGTGTGTGTGACTCAGCCTCCAGGCTTAACTTTCGCTTTGGCATAAGGAGTTTTGGGGTGCTGAGATTTTTATTTTCCTTTACAACATATAATGGATTCATTTTTGTCATTTTAAAATGAATTAATAAATAAATATTTAACACATCTCCTTCTCCCCCATTTAATTTATTCAATTATTTATTTATATCTGTATTTACTCATTTATTTATTTCCTACTGTGAAAGGAAATGAAGTGACTGAGGCTAAGGCTTTCTAATTAGAGTGGAGTTGGGAGATTGTGAGAGGATTTCATTCACACCTGCTCAGGGTCAAACCACAGACTATTCCAATAGACTTGAATAAACAGATGAAGTCAGTATCTGCCAGCCTTCATCATCTCTCAGGTGGGCGTACCCTGGTTAGCTAACCAATCAAACCCTGGTTAGCTAACCAATCAGAATGGGTTTATGATTCAGGATTTCTGCCCAGCAATGATTTGCCTTTGAAAACATTTTTTGTGGAAATCCCTGGTAAAAAACCTCTTCTGCTCTTGCTATATAGGACGTAACTCAGGGCTGCCCTGATTCAATGTGCCAGAATTGCAATTATAGGTCTATAGGTTTACCAAAGAAATGCTATTTCCTTTGACTTTTGTGTCAGTCTTTTTTTTTTTTTTTTTTTTGTTAAAAATACTTAGGTTTATAATCCAATACTGTATTTTGTTGTTTAACTTTTTCCAACTTTGGCTATTGAGAGTTCTTTCAGTTGACTCCTGTGTCCCTTGACACATCCCCTCAAGGTGTGTTTTTTGTTTTGTCTTTTTTGTGTGTGTGTGCACTTCTTACTACAGGATTATCCAGGTGCATGTATTTTCTGCCTCAGTTCTAGAATCTAGAATTTTCCAAAGATCTCTGGCTTCTTTTACTGGAGAATGGTATTAAACATCAAGACGTAGGCCGAGCATGGTGGCTCACGTCTGTAATCCCAAAATTTAGGGAGGCCAAGGCAGACAGATCACCTGAGGTCAGGAGTTCAAGACCAACCTGACCAACATGGAAAAACCCTGTCTCTACTAAAAGTAAAAAATTAGCTGGGCATGGTGGCACATGCCTGTAATCCCAGCTATTCAGGAGGCTGAGGCAGGAGAATTGATTGAACCTGGGAGGCAGAGGTTGCAGTGAGCCAAGATCTCACCACTGCACTCCAGTCTGGGTGACCGAACGAGACTCCATCTCAAAAAAAAAAAAAAAAAAAAAAAAAAAAAAAAAAAAAAAAAAGACCTGGGCACTGGGGCACTGGGTGTGCTTATTGCTACTTGGGCATTGTTTCTTTTAGGGCCTCTCAGTTAACAGATGTAGAGGCCTAGGGAAAACTTTCCCTTTGCCCTCTGAAGGGTCACTGAAAATCAATTGGCACAATGCTGATTAATAGGAGAAAAGATGTACAAATGTATTTGATTATACGACAAGGGAGCCTTCAGAATGAAGACCAAAAGATACAGGGGAAACCATTTTTATGGTTGGATTCAATGACATATGGACAGTCGTGTAGAAATATAATTGCATAAAAAGGGTCTGATCTCTAGACTGAGTGGGGAAACCCAGAAAGGCCTGTCTGTCTAGATGTCTCTTGGTGTCTCTGTGCAGCATTCTTTCCTTCTGGGTATGGGGTGGGACCCTCTCTGGAATGGGGATCTGATGACCTACAGTCAAACAAGGTAGGTCAGATAATTCCTTTATGGGAAGTTTTTACACAGAAAGGCAAAGGGGAACATTAGAGTAATATTTTTAGGTTTTATAGCTAGCCTTGGTGAAAAGGGGTTCTGGTTCTCTGACCCATCCTAGGGAAGAGGGATTCTAGTTTCCATGGCTAGTCTAAGGGGAGAATGGGACTGAGAGACAGAAGAGCAGGAAAAGGTCAGAAGGTCAGAGAGAAACTTTTGCTTCTGAGGGCTTCATTTTGGGGTGTCACTTTCTGATCCCCAACACAGAGCTTAATCTATATCAAACTAAGCATGAATTTATGCTGATGTATCTGACTCTTATCCATTTCCACATGGATCATTCTAGATCCTCCCCTTGCTTTCCGGTGAACTCTCACTTCAACAGTGGGAATGTGTATATGCATGTATTAATCAGTGGCTGTTTCCCCGCTACTTTGCCAATAACCTTCTCAAACTTTTGGATTTTTCCCAATTTAGTAGGTGAGAAATGACCCCTCATTGTAGTTTTAATTTATATTTTTCTTATTATGAGCAATGTTCACATCTTTTCAAATGTTTAAAGTCCATTTGCATTTTTTTTTTTTGGTGAATACTCTGTTTATATCTCTGCCCATTTTGGGGGGTTGATGGTCTTTTTCTTCTCTACTTTATAAGCTCTTTATGTATTAGTGATGCCAAACATTTGTCAAGTGTATTACAAATATGTGTTTTTCTAGTATGCCATCTCTGAAAGTCTATCTTGAAGCTTATAGCAAATATGATTTTCCCCCATTTTACAGGTTTTGTAGGGAAACTATCCTTTTCTCATTTTATAAGAATCGTGTTCAGTTCATATGGTTTAGGAGGATGTGACTACCCTTTCCTCCCCAAAGGTTGAAGGGGAAGAAGAAAAGCCCAGATGTATTTATGTTATTTCTGTCCCAGGCCCTCACCCAGTCCTGGCCAATCATATAGGACATTCTTCTAGACACAATGATTCTTCTGGTGGTGGGGTGGGTCATGGCCCAACTAGATGAATATAAATCCTTTTGGGCTAAGTGAAATAAGTGAAATAGATGCCTGGAGAAAGTCCACCTTATCACTATGAGCTTGAGCTGTGGGGAGAAATGTCAGCTGCTGCTTTGAAAGACTCAGTTTGAAAATGAAGCTAATATCTAGTAAAGAAGAGAAGAAAGATAGGGCAAGAAAGGGAGAAAGATGCCCGAAGGCAATATTTGAACCTCTGGATCTAGCTATGCCTCTCTCTGGACTACTTGATCATATAAGTCAGAAAAGTTCTTTGCTGCTTTTTCTTAAACTTATTTGAGATTGTTGTTGTTGTTGTTGTTGTTTTTCTAATAGCCAAAAAAGGAAAAGATAACTGACTGGTCGGGCACAGTGACTCACACCTGTAATCCCAGCACTTTGGGAGGCTGAGGCGGGTGGATCACGAAGTCAGGAGATAGAGACCATCCTGAATAACATGGTGAAACCCCATCTGTACTAAAAATACAAGAATTAGCTAGGCATGGTGTTGTGTGCCTGTAGTCACAGCTACTCAGGAGGCTGAGGCAGGAGAATCACAGGAGAAGGCAGGGAGTCAGAGGTTGCAGTGAGCTGAGATCGTGCCACTGCACTCCAGCCTGGCAACAGAGTGAGACTCCATCTCAATGAAAAAACAAACACCAAAAAAACCCACAAAAAAACCCACAAAACTGACTAAAATGAAGTTACTTTGAGCTGAAAAGATCAAAAGATGCTTGTTAGTGTCTAGTGGTGGTGGCATATATCAGTTCTGATGAGCAGCTATATTATGAAAACTAACAAAATAGAATTTTAATAAATTAGCACAACATCACAAAAAGTTCTCCATATAATTAATGGATTAAAGTGTCTTAATACTTTTGTCATTAATTCAGTTTTGAGATAACTGAAAATTAAAAAAATCTTCAAAATATTTAACTGTTCTTAAAAATACTTAATTTTTAATATCAGGGCATCATCCCTATTCTACTTCTGTTAAGACATTGATTGTAATGGTGTCTGATCAGTTGTTTTTTGACTCTTCTCCAGCCTGATTATAAGACTATCAACTCCACGTAAGAGTTTTCAGTTTATATGAAGCCATATTCTTCAAAGACACCTTGGAAACTGCATCTTTATTCCATATTCCATTTCTCAAATAATCATCTTCCACGCTCAAGAATGGGTGCTGGTCAAAGAGAAATGTTTGTACAAAGCAATGTATCTTATGTGAGGATTATGTTAAAAAATCTAGGCATAAGGTGAAAACCATATCTACTAAAGTACATAGCTTTAAGTACTAGAATGACTTTCACTTGTGCTCACACACGTACACTGATACTCATGCTGAGGTGAAGGGAGGTAACAGCAGATTTATATCTTCCAAATTATGCATACACCAGGTCACATACTCAGGGAGTAGGTCAGCAGGCTGAATTGTCCTCACTTTAAAGATTATATATCTCTTTCTGCCATGTATGTACAGTTGAAGGCTCAACATTTACATGCACAGGCGATATGAGTTAATTGAACTGTATGACCTTCTCATTCTGCCTGTGGCAAGAGCAATATAGAACAGGAGAGGTGACTTCTGGCTCAAGGCAAGATAATCTGATTCTTTTTCCTGTAAATGTAGAGCTGGGAATAAAAACCTGGACATGGAGTAGGGGGGCTACAGCTAGGACATGATGAAGCCTCAAGGCTGGGCCGGCACCTTGAACCGCCAGTGGCTGCCTAGTTCATGGTCCCAGCATTTTACAAAGCACAGAAACACTTCTTCCCTTGACTTGGTTTCACTGGACACTTGTATATTTTTTCTAATAAATTTTGCACCCTTTCCCCACAGAATATTGCTCACGCTAACTTGGAATGTGTTTCTGTTACATCCAAAAGATCTGGATTAATACAGTGCTATACTCTGAACGAACACAACCAGTTGCTCTTATAATGGTATGAGTATCTTCCAGTAAAACGGATACTTTGAAACTGAACATTTATTTACTACAAAATTTAGAAAAAATGTCAATATTCAAAGGAAAAAAACCAATCAGCTTGTGAAGGCCTCACACTTATCTGAAGTTTGTGTTGTTTCTTCTGACCTAGCGTGTCTTCTCTGCACAGAGCCACACCTCTTCGACTTGCTGGGGCAGCTTCCTGCTTTTCTTTCTTTCTCTAGTCCTAAAATTTTGAATTTTTAAAAAATAAAATTTATACTGTGCTGTATTTCCCTTCTTCGTTGTAAATTTTCCATTTTCCTTAATAAAGTTCTCCTTACATTTAAAGAGTAAAAACTAATCC
Organism: Theropithecus gelada; assembly: GCF_003255815.1. Classification (NCBI taxonomy): domain Eukaryota; kingdom Metazoa; phylum Chordata; class Mammalia; order Primates; family Cercopithecidae; genus Theropithecus; species Theropithecus gelada. The sequence continues at coordinate 152,208,667 of NC_037673.1, forward strand.
TGAGGAAGCTTGTTCATTGCCACCAGAGGATATTGCTAAGGCTTTGTGTGTGGTGTGTGTGTGTGTGTGTGTGTGTGTGTGTGTGTGTGTTTTATAAACAAGGCAGTTTATCACATGTTAGAAGAAAGTTGTGACTCAGGGATATTAGAAAGAAGTATAATTTATTAATAGAAGCATTCTTACAATGATGGAAAGAAAGAAAAGATTAGATCATAAATAAAAGAGAGAAAGAACTGACCTTTACATCACGTGTTTTCCAGTCACTTCTTAATTGCTTTCCACCAAAACTTAATTGAGGAAGCTTGGTGCTGTCCTGCTCATATTATAAACGCTGACCATAGAATGGAATACTGTATATGGAGATAAAAGGCAGTGAGTGACTCACCTAAGGACACATACTTAGTTAAAAACAGTAGCATATGAAGCGGTATAGCACAGTGGCCAATTCTGAGTCATCCAATGCAGGCCATATAAGGACTGGATGACATTAATTATTTTACTTCTCTGTGCTTCCATCTTTTTTTTAAAATTATACTTTAAGTTCTGGGGTACATGTGCAGAACATGCAGTTTTGTTACATAGGTATACACATGCCATGGTGGTTTGCTGCACCATCAACCCGTCATCTCCATTAGGTATTTCTCCTAATGCTATCCCTCCCCTAGCCCCACATCCCGACAGGCCCCGGTGTGTGATGTTCCCCTCCCTGTGTCCATGTGCTCTTATTGTTTAACTCCCACTTATGAGTGGTAACATGCAGTGTTTGGTTTTCTGTTTTCATGTTTGCTGAGAATATCCATCATCTTATTTTAAAAATGGGTTTGCCTACCTTCCATGAGCTAATGTGCATGAAGCACTTGTCACAGTCATTTTCCCATTTATAATAATTACTACCAAATATTAACCTACAAATTCTGGGTACCTGCTGCCTTCCATGTCACCTCTGTGGCTTGGTCATTTGATGATGACAGTAGGAAGGAGTGAGATATGTGCCTTCTTCTCAATGGATTTGGCAGAAAAACGAAGGAGCCAAATTATAAGGCCCACAACTGGTTTTATAAATTACCTTTCCATTCATTTTCTTCTTGTCCAAATGAATTTATGACAATGAAAAATTTTAATACAACTCTCTTTCTCCAAAAATGTGCAATTTTTCCATCCCACTTAACCATCAGCTGGAAATAGAACTTGGAGATATTTCACAGTTGCAACCACAGTGGTGAAAAGGTGGGAGACTTTTAGGAAGACATCAAATGGCTTTTTATATTTCATACAACCTCCTGGGAGGTGGAGGCTAGGAGTCTCTGGCAAAAGTAATTCATTATCTGTAACCCTGTTTTTTATGCCAAGCTGGACCTCACAGAGGACCAGGACAGAATGCTATCTGAATTACGCTGTCTCTTCAGGGCACTGCTGTCTCTCTGTTAATCTTTGATGTTCTGTGTCACATGCTCATTTTTCTGGTCCATTTGCCCAGGTACTTTGGTCTGGATAGGTTTGCTTTTTTTAATTTCACATATAAACTTGAGAAGAAAGGAACTTGGGAGTTTTTCATGATTGGTAAAGCAATCAGCTCTGTAGCTACCCATGGAAGATTATGGCGATGGATGAAACCAGCATTCTGGAGGTCATCTGCAGCAACAAAAAATGACTAGAACTTTCTTATCTCTGTCAATAATTTTGTTGATGATAACTTTTAGTAACTTGAGGAAACCTTAGTGTATTCACCTTTACTATGGCATTTTTCACAAACATGGAAAGTTGCTAATGGTAATTTTATTATAATTTTTAAATTAGCATACAAATTGCATCCCTCTTGACTTACTGCCCCTATAGCTAGAGTCATTCAAAAAGTCAGAAATCAGCCTCTTTGCAGTGGTTTCCTTTAGTTTTTCAGGAATATAGATGTTGAACAATTAGTAAAATTCTCAAACGACAGACACTTTTTTCCTCACTCTGAGTTATATGTGTTTGCTGATGTGAACAGATGGACTCGGTGATTGGGTGGGACTTTTTTAGCTCTACTTTCTGTGTGTCACTCATTGTCATCACTCGTGGTTAGGGAAAGACTTCCCTTCACATTCTGTTATATTCTGATTCCGTATAAAACCTAAAGATGATTTCTAAAAGCCATTGGTTTGACTCACCAGATTTCTCTTTGGTTCTCAGAGTGTGTATTCGCTTAGCCTATAAACCCACCACTGCCATCTAATCGTGCAATTTCTTCATCTGTAAATGTATTTGCTCACGATTCTCTGTATAACACAAAGTAAAGAAATAATGGAAAATAATATTCTGCTTCTAATGCTGCTGCCTGCTTAGATCTATTTCATTATTTCTAAGACCCTGTCATATTGGCTAGTAATTATTTCCTGCCTCTTATTTTCTTCTTTATTTTCTATTCAACCTCTCAACCTCACCTTCATGAGCTGCTGGTAACTGAGTTTGATTCATTGCTCAATAAGAATTTTCATTGTTCCCAGTCATCTCTGTAGATGTGGTCACTTCAAAAGCATGTGTTTAAAAATATGAAGTATATGATTATCAAGATGTGGGAAAATTCATAATACCATTTTTGTACCATTCTTGGTGATAACTGCAGCTAATATTCCTTGACTCTTTACCATGTCCCAATGCCTGGGCCATGTGTGTGCTCTGTTTCTGTATGCACATGAGTGGGTACATGTGCATGTATGTCTTCAAGTGCATGTGCATGAATGAAATCTCATGTAATTCTTAAAACAGTTCTATGAATTTTGGGCTGCAAAACTATCTTCCTTTTACAGATAAGGATGCAGAAATTCAGAATGTTTAAGTAATTTTCCCAACATCACATACCTGGTAAGCAGCAGAACTCAAAATCACATTGGGTAGATACCAAACTCTTGCTTTTGATGCCAGCATTGCTCCCTTACTGGTACTTTTCTTTTTGCCTTATGGCAGAGTTATCTGAGAATGGGTTTTCCTCACTGTAGTCGATTAAAGATGCTGTAAATTCTTTGACACTCTTCCCATCAAGAGGGAGGTTCTATTTCCCCTCTCCTACACTCTGGACTTGCCTGAGACTACTTTGATAATAGAGTGTAATGTAAATAATGGCGGGGCATTCTGAGCCTTGCCCTTAAAAGGACTGGCAGCTTCCACTTTGATTTCTAGGAACTCCGAGCCAGTGTACAAGACGTCCACATACCCTGGGGCTATTTTACTGAGAGGAAGCTTAAACCAGCCACTTGGAAAGGCCATGTAGAGATAGAGAAGGCTGTCCAGCCAGTCCCACCTGTCCCAGCCCTCAGTCATTCTAACCCTCCAGCTGTTCAAGCCATTGTATCTCAGGCCACAAACTTCATGGAGCAGAAGCTAGCTAATTCTTACTATGGATTGTCCTAATTCTTGACTAGAGGAATCATGAAATATAATGATAATAAATTGTTGTGTCAAGCCATTAAGCTTTGGAGTTGCTTGTTACTGAGGAGGAGATAACCAAAACATCCACATTTGTGAGTAATATATTCTTTGAAAACAGAGATGATGTCTCATTCATCTTTATATGTCTAGCATTTTGTGTCATTGGAGCTCAATTAATTTTAGATGATTGAATGAATAAATGAATGAGTGGAATGAAGCTATTGGGAAGACAAGCATACCAGTCTCATGGAGCTTCTGTTCCAGATGGAGTGAGGGAGAGAAAGGTAATAAAGACATAAATAAACATTCTCAGGAGGTGGTGAGTACTATGATTGGAAAACAAGGCAGGGTAAGAGGACATTTTTGCAGAGACTGAATGAGGGAATTGAGTGAGCCTTTTAGTACCTGCATGCCACATGGGCTTTGACTTTCGTGCTTAAAAACCGAGAATCTGGCTTCTATGTTCTCTATGTCCATATACCCCTGAGTTTTGTGATGGCTGCATCATATCTCAGGGCCTGAAAAGAGGTTGGTGCCAGGGCAAAAAGTGTAGGCAGAAAAAGCATTGATTAGGATATCACTCAACAAAAACCATCCCCGGAATATGCTGCATTCTCTCTTCCAAATCCTTGCAAGTGTAATCCCTTCTCTGTGGAATGCTCTTTACAACTGCAAGCCCTCTAATCATTTTCTTGTCAAGTTAAAATGTCCCATTCTCAGACAGATAAATTTCTTCCTCTACTGTGTTACAGATTTTTGTTTCAATAGTACTTTTCTCAAATGCTTGCTCATCCTCTCTAATATAAAAACTATTGTTATATAGCTTTCCCCCAGCTATTTGTGAAATAAATGAGGGTAAAGGATCTGTGTCTTCCCATCATCTCCACTATAGCTCTTAGTACAGTGTATTGCAGTAGAAGATGCTTATTATATGCTCGTTCAAAACAAGAAACAGAGGGAAGAGATAAGGAAGGAAAGGGCCATGGCTCCTTAACTATATTTATGTAAGAAACACCTGGCACATAAAATATATTCTGTAAATAATGAATGAATGAATATATGAATGAATTAATTCATGGGTAACTTGGTACTATTTTCAGTATTTTTGGTCATAGGTTCATTTTCTCCCCTATTAAATTCTAAAGGCAAATATATTTTTTTCAAATACTTGAGTAGTCCTCATTGATGATCTGGGCAGCACACTTTTTGTAATGTACATAAGGAAGAAAATTACCTGGTATTGTAAAAATTGGTCACCAGAGCATGTCCTCAAGTTCTGTACATTTAACTAAACTAATGTTGTAATGGTAACCAGATTCTCACAGTGTGAAAGCTGCTTCTGGGAAGTAACTTAGGCATTTTTAGACGCGAATGTTCATTCTCTCTCTTTCTCTCTATCAGAACATAACCTATAACTATTTAAGTTCACCAACTGAAATATTAATGAGCTAAAAATGCTAATTTTTAATGCTGAAATTGCCTAATTTAAATCTAGAAAAAAATTTTTGCAGTAAGATGCCTTAATGTGATGCAGGCACATACACCCACCACCCTCCTCCACACACAAACATATTTTAACTATTTTGCTATAATCCAAATGAACAATTTGTGAAAATACATTTCCCCCATACATACCTGTGGACTCTTTACTGGTAGCTGAACTTAAAACTTTTCTTGTGTAAGTTTCTGGAAAGATATTGATTAATTAGAATGTAATGGCATTAACTATGCCACTCTTGTTTCAGTAGCAATTTCAATTAATGGTGTGAGATGTAGAATATGTAAAAAAGGCATCAGATGTATTGTCTTTGCATTAAAATGACAATGGATTCTGTTTATATCATTCCATTATGTCAGACAGTACTGAATGGCTTAGATGTATTAATAGACACCCCAAATGTTACTCTCCCTTTTAAATATCGTAACTGGCAGAAGTACAAATGTTAGTGAAGGTACAAAACTATTTCCTGATTGAATGGGAGAAAATGACCTTGAATGAGTTGACACAGTTAAGGAAATTAATTATTCTAATTCAATACATTTGAAGAATTAAGTCAGAGACTTTAAACTGGGACATTACAATGAATGACCATATCATTTCCTGTATAAATATCAGGAATTGAAAGCTTGTTTGTTATTTGCTGCTTGTTTAATTGGTTGGTTCCTGGCTGTAAAGGGAACATAGGGCTCATCCTAATTGATTAAGTACCTTGTTTCCCCATATTCTTTAATTTGGGATTCAAGGCTTGTATGTAATCTGTTTGATGGTTTTATTTGCTTTTTTCTGTAATGCAACTTTCCTGACTAGGAATTGGTTTACTCTTTCATGTCTGAAGGCTCTAATACATTGAGAAGCTTAGGCCGACAGCTCTTTTATCCAAGGGCCGTTACTGGGCTGGTGATACTGCTGAAACCTGCCTAGACTCAAAAAACGCTCAGAGAGGGATAAGAGTCCTGCAGGGAGGAAGAAACAGGGAAATTTTTTTTGTAGTGACCTCAAAATAGAGAGAGAGACAGAGAGAGAGAGAGAGAGAGAGAGAGAGAGAGAGAGAGACAGAGACACAGAGAGAGAGAGAGAGAGAGAGAGAGAGAATGAATCACTCACATGGAAGTCTGTGCCAAAATAAGAGAATGAGAGTAGGCTGGTTCTGCTTTGGCTGATGAAAGGATGGTGAATTGAAAAAATGATCAAAAGTGACATTGTGGGCCAACTCAGAAATATCAAAGGAGACTGTACTGCCAATCAGTCACGGAATTCACCATCCGCTAGGGAGCAGCTGCACAAATGTTTGCTGAGTGATTATGTAGAAACTGTAGTGGTTGGTGTAGTAGATACAGCCATAATGCTGACTGGGTTCTCTCTGTCTCTTGCTTTGCTCCTTGTCTTTCCTTTGGACTTTCCCCTTGCCCTTGACCTTCTCTTTCTTTTCACAAAGACAGAGCTATGTCAGGGACATTCCAGGAGATACAAAGATGCAGGGGACATAATTCCTGCCCTCAGGGAAGTCTCAATCTGATGGAAGCGACAGAAGAAGAATTGGCAATGTTTACCTGTATTTTTTGTTTTGCTTGAAAACAGATTCTGATAAAAGTACAGGAAATCAATGGGGTTGGGGGAAGTCTAGTTACATTAATTAATGAGATGTTAATTTTATTACTGTCAAAGGGCATCTATTATATCTGATTTCCTTTATTTTGGGAATGCCAGTTAATTAAAAGCTTTACTAATTATGTTCCAAGTGGATGGTATCTTTATCTTTCTGAGAAAATTTAATCTGCATTCCTGTCTTTGCCTGTCTTAGTCACACATATCAACTTAGGATTCTGCCTTACAAATCTGTCATGAATATGGCAAAATGCAGTGTGTTCTTCGGGATTAATCTTTAATATTTTGAAGATCCACATCAATTGAAGGATCTGAGTTGATGAAAAGATGACTTTCAGCTTTCTGGAGGAACTCAAGAGGGCCTGGGGAGTTTATTTTGTCCTTGGATGAAAGAGAAAGGGGTTGTTGTGGGGATAAAGCAAAGGCACTTTCCATGGTAAGCTGACATCTTGGTGTTTTTTTTTGTTTGTTTTTGCTTTATTTTCCGGCTTCCTCGAGCAACTCATCATCAAAGGAGCCATCAGTGCCTTTGGTCTTTTATGTACAAAAACACACCAACCAGTGGAGGAATATGATGTTTGTGATCAGTGCTTATGGGTAGTGGTGACTTTTGATAGTTTTGGGTTTCTGGTGCTAGCAAGCTACCTGAGTGTCAGTGAAGAGTGGCCCTAATGATACTGTTATACAGACATAGGTCATAATAAAGACTCTCTCTGTGCCTGGAAGGCCCTTCTCTACTTTTTCCAAATACATCCTGGCCTCATGGACTTTCACCTGCTTAGAATCCATTCCTCCTCTTCCTGTACCGCATCTTGATATTTTGGAGATCCTCTTCTCCCTCAAGCTGAATCTGTGGGAAACAGTGTAGTATAGTGTTGAACTGGATGGTGTCTAGAGCCAGAGTTCCTGGGTTTGAACCCAGTACACACACTCATCATCAATATTGGATATGCTCTGTTCTTTGTATTGATCTTTCTGTATCTGTCCTCAATTGACTGAGCTCCTTGGGAGCTCCTCTAGTTGTCATTTCCATGTGGACAACTTCAGCTGCTAGCCCAGAGCCTGGAACGTGATAGGAGCTCATAGGATTAAATGAAGGAACCCCTGTCATGGATAATGACAGGACTTGCTGTGGAACACTGGCATGGCATTTTCTCTATTCCACCTGTATGTCCATCCACATTGATATAAAAAAGTTTTCACCTGAAATTAGAGAACAATGTTTCCTTCCACCCTATCACTTTCTAATTTGCCTTTTTCTTGTAATTTTTTTCAAATGTGCTATGCATGTTGCCCAGGTCATTGCATGAGTGGAGTGTTTAAGGTAGTTCAATCCTTTGGAAACTGTTAATAGACTTGAAACTTTGGTGATGTTGCCTTACTATCACTAATGTAATGGTTTTTTGGTGTGTGCAGATAAGGTCTTTTTGACAAGTTGAAAACATGTGAACCCATATACTTCATGTATTTTGGCAGATGCATTTGTGACGAAGACTTCTTGAAGATAATAGCCTAACTTTTATAATTATTTCTGTATAGTAAATAATATTATCTTAAAGAAGAATTGTTTTCTTCCCTTTTTAAGTACTACATGTCAAAGAAGTAGGAGAATGGAACAAATCTGAATATGAATTTCTCCTGCAGTAGAAAAGTTAACATATAGTTCACTGAAAACTGTCTTGGTCAAGTAAATGAGTATTGACTTTGGGGAAAAAAGAAAACTGAAGAAGAAAGAAATGTAGAAAAAAGTATAATTCATTCTTTTAATGCGGTGGGTTTATATGCTTTAGCATGCATCTTTTTGTTGTTGTTTATAGGCCTTGATGTATTGGTGTCTTACATCACAGATGCTAAATCAACTCTCAGTGCATTTTTAAGTGCTTAAGGCATAGTTGTTCAAGTAATAGAGAAAAAGTACTAGCTCATGTGGTCTGAGTCTTGATTTCTGAGTGACAATTTTCTTCTTACTCCTCTCATTTATGTTTTTGTACGAATTGGAGCATGCTCCTAATAATTCCTTCTACTCTGACTTGAGTCACTATTGCATTTTGCATTTTCATATGCTAAATATCCAAGCTCTAAGACTGGAAGAGTTTTAGTTATAATATAATGCATAGAAACATCCATTATTATAATAGAATGGATAGAAACATCCATAATATTATAACTGATATAAAATATTAGTACTGTTATTTAACAGTTGGTTGTTAGCATGCATTGATTGATATTTAATAAATTAAAAATTCAGAGCCCACCCTTCTATCTCTTTTAGCTTCTTACAGGGGAAAATCTGTTTCAGGCTCTTTAGTTTTGGTACAACTGTGCTATAAGAAAGCAATTTCAGTAGAAAAAATGGATTTGGATCGCAGTTTCTTGTTGGGTTTTGTAGAATTTGTCAGTTAGGAAAAAAAATGGCCTTACTGAAAATGTGTTTGCTTCTCTGCTTACACTTTCTAACTCAGTTCTGATGCTATTTGAACAATTGTTGACATGCCTCTTTACCTTCCAATAGTTAGGAGTAAAAACATTCATTCTCAATTTTTGTTTTGCTCTTGTGGTTTAAAAGTTGATTAAAAGTCACCAGGTTGCTCAGAGTTCTAAGAGAATAGACATTGTCATTAGCTCTTTGATAATGTTCTCTGTGTTCTATAAATCAAGTAATCAGGTTTAGCTTGTACTTGTGTCAAAGTTCCCAGAGGGATTGCTAATGAAAACAAAAAGGCAATATATGTCATTGTAATAAACCATCATTTTGCTTGAAATAATTTCAAAATGAGTATTTTAGCCCCATGTGCTACATTTCTGATCTTAGTTTCCCCAGGTTCTTCTGTCATTATTTCAGCTATTACAAGTCAGGGTGAATTAACCAAGGTTATGTCTACACCAATGTTTTAATTATCTGGCTTTGTTGATGGCTTGTTGAAATTGCTTTCATGTGGCAGGTTGAAACACAGCAAATTTATAGTAGGGATGGCTGCCCAGCATTCAAAGCCTTCTTTATGTATACTTCTTTTCATAGGAAGACTATGTTTTTTAACATTTAGAAAATATACTCTATTTAACCTTATTTTTAAAAATAATATTGCACAACAGAAGTATTATTGTTTAGAGATCCTAGAGGTTTATGGCATTATAACATAGACTGTAAATTAAAGTTCCTTAATCAAGGCACAACTTCAGTTGTCAGGGGCTATTCTGTGCTTTATAGGGTGGGTAGCAGCATCTCTGGTTTTTACTCACTAGATGCCAGAAGCACCTTTCTTTCCACCAATTGTGACAACTAAAAATGTCTCCAAACTTTGCCAAATGTCCCCTGGGGGAAATTATTACTGAGAGTTGAGAACCACAGCTCTAAATCGTTGTTTCATACAGGTTTTATTATTTTGCCCCATTTATGTTACCCTTTGGCGTGTTTCTATGACATAGGTAGTCAAATTTTAGCTAATTTTCCACTAAGAAGCTTTTCTCTTGGATGTAAAAATACATTTTAACTTCTATGGAAAATGTGCCTTGCATTACAGCTTCCTGTATCTTGTTTAAGTCCTCTTGATTACAGGTGGATTATGCTGATTCAACTTGTTGGACCAAATGTTTCTGCAATTAAGAACAAAACAATAAATTATTTCTAGAAGGTGAAAATGTTTATATTGGACATTTAATAATATTTGAATCGAGACCCAGAATAAAACTCTTGTAGTGTGGAACTTCCTATATTGATGTACCCTTATCTCTTAACAGAAATATTACATGTCATACAAATCTCACAGGTTTAAATATAGTAATAATAGAAATTATTATAACAGCGGCAGATATTCGCCAAGCACTGATTGTACCTAGTAATGTACCAAAGCTTCACTTAAGTTGAGTCACTTAATGCTTACAAGGGCCTCAAAGCAGGTACTACTGTTATTTCATAGAGAGAGAATAAAGAAGCTTTAAAAAAAGTTAAATCACCTACCCAAGTCAACTATTACTCAAGGTGGGTGCCGTGAGTTAAACCAAAGGTTTCTGACTCTTAAAGATGCTGCTTTCAACTCCTGTGGGATTCTTCCCACCACTTTCAGTTGTTCTCTATTGCGTCTCCTCAGGCTCACCTCTGTAGTGCACTCTGGACCGACCTTTAACCGCCAATATCTGAATCTCTGCCTGAGGGAATTTTTGGTGTTAGGGACTGCCCTGCCCACATTCAGAGCAGGTCAGAAGTTCTAGAAGATCAGCACCAACCTTGGCAACTCTAACTAGTGACTGGTAGGAGTTTTTTAAATACCTCAACTCCTTCAACCCTAAGCTGAGATAACTCTGAGGCTGTTCTATACTGAACTGCAAGATTCTACATCAGCATTGAGCTCCTTTTGCCCATGATGATAGAGAATTTGTTTGATAATATGCCCTTTATTAACTGCCTTCCTTTTCCTGTTTCATTTACCTACCCCCTTCCAGTGTTTCATGAATCACTTCCCAAATAATCTTCTTGTAGTAGAATCCTTACCTCAAGGTCAGCTTCTGGAGGAATCCAAACTAAGCCAGTTTTCTTTCCAAAATGTGCTTTGATGAAGAACTTGCTTGATATATGGTTGATGTTGAACCCATACTAGAGTTCCACATTGATCAGCTAAAAACTTAAAATTTTACATTTTTTGTAGAGTGGTAGACCAGCAGTTCACATATTTTCAACTAGTGTATTACAGTGAATTTCTCATGTTATAAAAATTTACCAGTTTACTACTTGGAATTTCCAGGTTGAGATTCAGAGAGAACAAAAACAGGTGGAATCAACAGTCTTCTTGAGTTGAAGGGATGGAACTGGAAGTTCAGGGAGGTCAAGTCAGGAGAATTTGCAAAGTACTGGGCAGGAGAGAGCTGCATAGAGAGAGGATAATCCAGAGATTTTTGGCAGAGAAGTACATTAACACAGTTGTAACTGTATTCCATATGTTTAAGAAACAGGAAAAATTGATTATATTAAGAAATGGAAAAGATCTTATATATATTTTCCCAAAACTTGTACAGATGGATATTAAGATGTTGGAAATGAAAAATGTAATGAATGAGATTAATGACAGATTAAATGTTGCAGAAGAAACTATTAATGAACTCGAAAAGGTAGCAATACAAACTATTCAAAATGAAACACAGACAGTAGACTGAAAGAATTGAAATAACACACACATACATACATATACATATGTATGTACACTGTACATACACGCACTATGCATTCTAAAGCAACCACTAAGATACCACTACCATGAGTTATAGTTAAGAAGCCAACACAAGAGATAAAATGCAGTAATAAAAAGCATTTGACCCAAAAAATGCAGAAAAAGAGAAAAAGAATAACAAAGAACAGATGGCACAAATGGCAAACAAATAGTAAGATGGTAGATTTAAACTCAGCCATGTTAGTAATCACATTAAACGTAAGCTGTCTAAAAACTCTAAAGACATAGACTGTCAGTTTGGATTATGAAAAGTAACATCAAAGTACATGCTGCCTATTGAAAACCACTTTAAATATACAGACACTGAAAGCACAACCAAAAAAGGAAAAAGGTAAATTGGACTTTAAGAATTTTGCTCTTTGAAAGACACGGTTAAGAAAGTGTAAAAGCAAGCTACAGAGTGGGAAAAAAATTTTTAAATCACAGATCCGGTAAAGGACCTGTTTATAGAATACATAAAAATTTCTTAAATTTTAATAAAAAACCAAAACATTGGAATTTAAAAAATGGGCAAAAGATTTGGACAAACACTTCACCAAAAATATATATGGAAAGCAAATAAGGACATAAAAGGATGATTAATTTAGTTATTAGAGAAATGCAAATGAAAACTACAATGAGATGCCATTACACCTTTATTAGAGGGTCTAAAGTTAAAAAGAAGAACCATAACAATTATCAGAAAGGATGTGGAGCAACATGACTCTCATACACTGTTGGTGAGAAGACAAAATGGTGCAACCACTTTGAAAACAGCTTGGCAGTTGTAAAAGAAGTTAAACAGGCCAGGTGCAGTGGCTCATGCCTGTAATCCCAGTACTTTGGGAGACAAAGCCAGGTGGATTACTTGGGGTCAGGAGTTTGAGACAATCCTGGTCAGCATGGTGAAACCCCATATCTATGAAAAATACAAAAAAATTAACCAGGCATCATGGTGTATGCCTGTAATCCCAGCTACTCGAGAGGCTGAGGCAGCAGAATTGCCTGATATATTTGATGATTTTGTTTATTAAAAAATAAGTCTAGTGGGGCACGCCCAAGATGGCTGAATAGGAACAGCTCCAGCCTCCAGCTCCCAGCGTGAGCGACACAGAAGACGGGTGATTTCTGCATTTTCAACTGAGGTACCGGGTTCATCTCACTGGGGCCTGTCAGACAGTTGGCGCTGGTCTGTGGGTGCAGCCCGAGCAGCGAAAGCTGAAGCAGGGCAAGGCATCGCCTCACCTGGGAAGCACAAGGGGGAAGGGAATTCCTTTTCCTAGCCAAAGGAGATTAAGACACACAACACCTGGAAAATCAGGTAACTCCCACCCTAATACTGCACTTTACCAAGGGCCTCAGCAAACAGCACACCAGGAGATTATATCCCACACCTGGCCCAGTGGGTCCCATGCCCATGGAGCCTCCCTCATTGCTAGCACAGCAGTCTGAGATCTAACTGCAAGGCAGCAGTGAGGCTGGGAGAGGGATGCCTGCCATTGCTGAGGCTTAAATAGGTAAATAAAGCTGGCCAGAAGCTCAAATTGGGTGGAGCCCACCACAGTTCAAGGAGGCCGGCCTGCCTCTGTAGACTCCTCCTCTGGGGACAGGGCATAGGTAAACAAAAAGCAGCAGAAACCTCAGCAGAGGTAAATGCCCTTGTCTGACAGCTTTGAAGAGAGCAGTGGATCGCCCAGCACGGAAGTTGAGATCTGAGAATGGACAGACTGCCTGCTCAAGTGGGTCCCTGACCCATGAGTAGCCCAACTGGGAGACATCCCCCACTAGGTGCAGACCGACACCTCACACCTCACACGGCGGGGTACACCCCTGAGACGAAGCTTCCAGAGCAAGAATCAGACAGCAACACTTGCTGTTCAGCAATATTCTATCTTGTGCATCCTCCGCTGCTGATACCCAGGCAAACAGGGTCTGAAGTATACCTCAAGCAAACTCCAACAGACCTACAGCTGAGGGTCCTGTCTGTTAGAAGGAAAACTAACAAACAGAAAGGACACCCACACCAAAACTCTGTCAGTATGTCGCTATCATCAAAGACCAAAGGCAGATAAAACCACAAAGATGGGGAAAAAGCAGGGCAGAGAACTGGAAATTCAAAAAATCAGAGTATATCTCCCCCTCCAAAGGAACGCAGCTCATCGCCAGCAATGGAACAAAGCTGGATGGAGAATGACTTTGACGAGTTGACAGAAGAAGGCTTCAGTCAATCAAACTTCTCAGAGCTAAAGGAGGAACTACATAACCAGCGCAAAGAAACTAAAAACCTTGAAAAAAGAATGGATGAATGGATAACTAGAATAATCAATGCAGAGAAGACTTTAAAAGAACTGATAGAGATGAAAACCATAACACGAGAACTATGTGACAAATGCACAAGCTTCAATAACTGACTCCATCAACTGGAAGAAAGAGTATCAGTGATGGAAGATCAAATGAATGAAATGAAGTGAGAAGAGAAGTGTAGAGATAAAAGAGTAAAAAGAAATGAACAAAGCCACCAAGAAATATGGGATTATGTGAAAAGACCAAATCTACATCTGATTGGTGTGCCCGTAAGTGATGGGGAAAATGGAATCAAGTTAGAAAACACTCTACAGGATGTCACCCAGAACTTCCCCAACCTAGTAAGGCAGGCCAACTTTCAAATTCAGGAAATGCAGAGAACACCACAAAGATACACCTCAAGTAGAGCAACTCCAAGACACATAATTGTCAGATTCACCAAAGTTGAAATGAAGGAAAAAATGTTAAGGGCATCCAGAGAGAAAGGTCAGGTTACACACAAAGGGAAGCCCATCAGACTAACAGCAGATCTCTCAGCACAAACTCTCAAAGCCAGAAGAGAGTGGGGGCCAATATTCCACATTCTTAAAGAAAAGAATTTTCAACCCAGAATTTCATATCCAGCCAAACTAAGTTTCATAAGTGAAGGAGAAATAAAATCCTTTATAGACAAGCAAATGCTTAGAGATTTTGTCACCACCAGGCCTGCCCTACAAGAGATCCTGAAGGAAGCACTAAACATGGAAAGGAAAAACAGGTACCAGCCATTGTAAAAACATATCAAAATGTAAAGACCATCGATGCTAGGAAGAAACTGCATCAACTAGCAAGCAAAATAACCAGTTAATATCATAATGACAGGATCAAGTTCACACATAACAATATTAACCTAAAATGTAAATGGACTAAATAGTCCAATTAAAAGACACAGACTGGCAAATTGGATAAAGAGTCAAGACCCATCAGTTTGCTGTATTCAGGAGACCCATCTCACATGCAGAGACACACATAGGTTCAAAATAAAGGGATGGAGGAAGATCTACCAAGCAAATGGAAAACAAAAAAAGCAGGGGTTGCAATCCTAGTCTCTGATAAAACAGACTTTAAACCATCAAACATCACAAGAGACAAAGAAGGCCATTACATAATGGTAAAGGGATCAATTCATCAGGAAAAGCTAACTAAATGTATATGCACCCAATACAGGAGCACCTAGATTCATAAAGCAACTCCTTAGAGACTTACAAAGAGACTTAGACTCCCGTACAATAATAATGGGAGACTTTAGCACCCCACTGTCAACATTAGACAGATCCATGAGACAGAAAGTTAACAAGCATATCCAGGAATTGAACTCAACTCTGCACCAAGTGGGCCTAATAGACATCTACAGAACTCTCCACCCCAAATCAACAGAATATACATTCTTCTCAGCACCACATCACACTTGTTCCAAAATTGACCACATAGTTGGGAGTAAAGTACTCCTCAGCAAGTGTAAAAGAACAGAAATTATAACAAACTGTCTCTCAGACCACAGTGCAATCAAACTAGAACTCAGGACTAAGAAACTCAATCAAAACCGCTCAACTACATGGAAACTGAACAACCTGCTCCTGAATGACTACTGGGTACATAACGAAATGAAGGCAGAAATAAAGATGTTCTTTGAAACCAATGAGAACAAAGATACAACATACCAGAATCTCTGGGACACATTTAAAGCAGTGTGTAGAGGGAAATTTATAGCACTAAATGCCCACAAGAGAAAGCAGGAAAGATCTAAAATTGACACCCTTACATCACAATTAAAAGAACTAGAGAAGGAAGAGGAAACACATTCAAAAGCTAGCAGAAGGCAAGAAATAACTAAGATCAGAGCAGAACTGAAGAGCAGAACTGAAGGAGATAGAGACACAAAAAACCCTCCAAAAAGTCAATGAATTCAGGAGCTGTTTTCTGAAAAGATCAAGAAAAATGATAGACCGCTGGTAAGACTAATAAAGAAGAAAAGAGAGAAGAATCAAATAGACACAATAAAAAATGATAAAGGGATGATATCACCACTCACCCCACAGAAATACAGATTACCGTCAGATAATACTATAAACACCTCTATGCAAATAAACTAGAAAATCTAGAAGAAATGGATAATTTCCTGGATATTTACACTCTCCCAAGACTAAACCAGGAAGAAGTTGAATCCCTGAATAGACCAATAGCAGGCTCTGAAATTGAGGCAATAATTAATAGCCTACCAACCAAAAAAAGTCCAGGACCAGATGGATTCACAGCTGAATTCTACCAGAGGTACAAGGAGGAGTTGGTACCATTCCTTCTGAAACTATTCCAATCAATAGAAAAAGAGGGAATCCTCCCTAACTCATTTTATGAGGCCAACATCATCCTGATACCAAAGCCTGGCAGAGATACAACAACAACAAAAAGAGAATTTTAGACCAATATCCCTGATGAACATTGATACAAAAATCCTCAATAAAATACTGGCAAACTGAATCCAGCAGCACATCAAAAAGCTTATCCACCAAGATCAAGTGGGCTTCATCCCTGGGATGCAAGGCTGGTTCAACATACAAAAATCAATAAATGTAATCCAGCATATAAACAGAACCAAAGACAAAAACCACATGTTTATCTCAATAGATGCAGAAAAGGCCTTTGACAAAATTCAGCAGCGCTTCATGCTAAAAACTCTCAATAAATTCTGTATTGATGGAACATATCTCAAAATAAGTAGAGCTATTTATGACAAACCCACAGCCAATATCATACTGAATGGGCAAAAACTGGAAAAATTCCCTTTGAAAACTGGCACAAGACAGGGATGCCCTCTCTCACCACTCCTATTCAACATAGTGTTGGAAGTTCTGGCTAGGGCAATCAGGCAAGAGAAAGAAATCAAGGGTATTCAGTTAGGAAAAGAAGAAGTCAAATTGTCCCTCTTTGCAGATGACATGATTGTATATTTAGAAAACTCCATTGTCTCAGTCCAAAATCTCCCGAAGCTGATAATCAACTTCAGCAAAGTCTCAGGATACAAAAGTAATGTGCAAAAATCACAAGCATTCTTATACACCAGTAACAGACAAACAGAGAGCCAAATCATGAATGAACTCCCATTCACAATAGCTTCAAAGAGAATAAAATACCTAGGAATCTAACTTACAAGGGATGTGAAGGATCTCTTCAAGGAGAACTACAAACCACTGCTCAGTGAAATAGAAGAGGACACAAAAAAATGGAAGAACATACCATGCTCATGGATAGGAAGAATCAATATCATGAAAATGGTCATACTGCCCAAGGTAATTTATAGATTCATTGCCATCCCCATTAAACTATCAATGACTTTCCTCACAGATTTGGAAAAAACTGTCTTGAAGTTCATATGAAACCAAAAAAGAGCCCGCATTGCCAAGACAATCCTAAGCCAAAAGAACAAAGCTTAAGGTATCACACTACCTGACTTCAAACTATACTACAAGGCTACAGTAACCAAAACAGCATGGTACTGGTACCGAAACAGAGATATAGACCAGTGGAACAGAACAGAGCCCTCAGAAAGGGCACACATCTACAGAAACCACACATCTACAGCCATCTGATCTTTGACAAACCTGAGAAAAATAAGAAATGGGCAAAGGATTCCCTATTTAATAAATGTTGCTGGGAAAATTGGCTAGCCATAAGTAGAAAGCTGAAACTGGATCCTTTCCTTACTCCTTATACAAAAATCAGTTCAAGATGAATTAGAGACTTAAATGTTAGACCTTAAGCCATAGAAACCCTAGAAGAATACCTAGATAATAACAATTAGGACATAGGCATGGGCAAGGACTTCATGTCTAAAACATCAAAAGCAATGGCAACAAAAGCCAAAATTGACAAATGGGATCTAATTGAACTAAAGAGCTTCTGCACAGCAAAAGAAACTACCATCAGAGTGAACAGGCAACCTACAGAATAGGAGAAAATTTTTGCAATCTACTCATCTGACAAAGGGCTAATATCCAGAACCTGTAAAGAACTCAATCAAATTTACAAGAAGAAAACAAACAACCCCATCAAAAAGTGGGCAAATGATATGAACAGACATTTCTCAAAAGAAGACATTCATACAGCCAACAGACACATGAAAAAATGCTCATCATCACTGGCCATCAGAGAAATGCAAATCAAAACCACAATGAGATACCATCTCACAGCAGTTAGAATGGCAATCATTAAAAAATCAGGAAACAACAGGTGCTGGAGAGGATGTGGAGAAACAGGAACACTTTTACACTGTTGGTGGGACTGTAAACTAGTTCAACCATTGTGGAAAACAGTGTGGCAATTTCTCAAGGATCTAGAACTAGAAATACCGTTTGATCCAGCCATCCCACTACTGGGGATATACCCAAAGGATTATAAGTCATGCTGCTATAAAGGCACACGCACACGTATGTTTATTGCAGCACTATTGACAATAGCAAAGACTTGGAATCAACCCAGATGTCCATCAGTGACAGACTGGATTAAGAAAATGTGGCACATATACACCATGGAATACTATGCAGCCATAAAAAAGGATGAGTTTGTGTCCTTTGTAGGGACATGGATGCAGCTGGAAACCATCATTCTCAGCAAACTATTGCAAGAACAGAAAACTAAATACTGCATGTTTTCACTCATAGGTGGGAATTGAACAATGAGATCACTTGGACACAGGAAGGGGAACATCACACACCGGGTCCTATTGTAGGGAGCGGGAAGGGTGCAGAGATAGCATTATGAGATATACCTAATGTAAATGACAAGTTAATGGGTGCAGCACACCAACATGTCACATGTATACATATGGAACAATCCTGCACGTTGTGCACATGTGCCATAGAACTTAAAGTATAATAAAAATAAAAATAAAAAATAAGTCTAGTTACTGCAATTAATGGTACCTGAGCACAAACCATTAGGTCACTGGGACATGGGGGAGGGGAGGGATGTAAGGGTGAGGAGGCAGGAAGGATAGATTATAAAAGGGCACATTTAGGGGCACAAAATAAATTATAAAGGGACTCCTTAAAGTCTAATTTACCTTTCTCTTTTTTTTTTTTGGTTGTCCTTTTGGTATCTATATATTTAAAGTAGTTTTAAATCAGCAGCATGTACTTACATATTACTTTTAATAATCCAAATGGACAGTCTATGTCTTTAGAGTTTTTAGACAGCTTACATTTAATGTGATTACTATCATGATTGAGTTTAAATCTCCCATCTTACTATTTGTTTGCCATTTGTCTGTTCTTTGTTATTCTTTTTCTCTTTTTCTGCATTTTTTGGGTTGAATGCTTTTGATTCTATTTTGTCTCTTGTGTTGGCTTATTAACTATAACTTGTGGTAGTGATATTTTAGTGGTTGCTTTAGAATGTATAGCATGTGTATATACAGTGTAAGTATATATATGTATGTGTATGTATGTTATTTCAATTCCTTCAGTCTATTGCCGGTGTTTCATTTTGAATAGTTTGTATTGCTACCTTTTCAAGTTTATTAATAGTTTCCTCTGTAACATTTAATCTTACACTAATTTCATGCATTATATTTTTTATTTTCAACTTTTTGATATCCATCTCTACAAGCTTGTTTGTGTATGGTGGATAGATTCATGATGTTAGTGGTGGTGATGGTTTCATGTATACACACATGTGTCAAGACTTATAAAATTGTACTGATTAAACATCTGAAGTTTATGTCAATTATCACTCAGAAAACTTGTTTAAAAAAAACATAATTTTGAAGGAATCTGTGCAGAAGCCCTCTAAATTTATACCATCTTTTGTAGTTGTCATGTTCACATCAAATTCAAGGGTATTGGTTTTATAAACTCATCTTTATTGAGTCTTTACAAAATATTCAAATAGTTTTCAGCAAATCAACTTTTTTTCACACTCAAAATACATTGTTTAATGTGATATAGTTAAGTTATCTAATTAAGAAAGCAAATGAAAGTGGCGTATGCTGTGTTTGGAACAAACACCATCAATGTGTGATAAAAATCCCAGCTTCTCATTGGAGGAAAAGTTCTGGGTCGATTAGAACCTGACTTAAGGTGTCATCTGCAGGCCAGCAGCATCAGTATCTCCTGGGAGCTTCTTAGAATTTCTGACACTGCCATGGATTAACTGAATCAGGTTCGCTAGGTGATTCATATGCACATTAAAGTTTGAGAAATGTTTTCTTTGGGAATAGCCTAGTAGTTTTGAGAATTGAATGTGTTATGGTGCTTAGGCAATACATTTTTTTTTCCTCATGGAAATAGAGTGCTTCATTTTCAAGCATCAGCCAAATAAGGCATTGTTTACATATTTTTTACTGTTATACTTTTTATTTTTTCATATCAGGTTTTCTTTTCTTTTCCTGTTTGAAACTGGGTCTTGTTTTGCTGCCAAGGCTGGAGTGCAGTGGCATGATCATGGCTCACTGCAGCTGTAACCGCCCAGATTCAGGCAATCCTTCTACCTTAGCCTCCTGAGGACTACAGGCACGTGCCACTATGCCTGGTTAATTATTATTATTATTATTATTGTTGTTGTTGTTATTTGTAGAGGTGAGGTCTCACTATGGTGTCTAGGCTGTTCTCAAACTCCTGGGCTCAAGTGATTCTCCCACCTTGGCCTCCCAAAATGCTGGGATTACAGGCATGAGCCACTGTGCTTGACTCATATCAGGCTTTCTTGAGGTATGATTGGCACACATTAAAATTGATCAATTTTATGTGTATAAGACAATGAGTTTTGATAAATGTATAGAATCCTGTAACTATGACTTTTACAGCCAAGATACAAAATATTTCTGCTTCTTCAAAATATTCCCTTTTGCCCCTTCGCAGTCAATATTTCCTCTAATCCTTGGCCCTTGCTAGAATTTCATATAAATGGAATTACCTCATATTTCATCACTTTTTTGTTGTTGTTTGGTTTTGTTTTTCACTTAGCACTTGCTTTTGAGATTCATCCATGTTGTCATATCAACAGTTCATGCCCTTTTTGGATGCATAGTATTCCATTGTATAGATGTACCTTATAGTTGGTGGTGGAAGGCAGGCCTGAGACTGGTGTTCAGGGAGCCTAGAAAAACTCATATGACCTTATGTGGTACAGAGGCTGCCATGACTGTGACCTTAAAAACTGGCAAAAACGTTGGAAACATGGATTCTAGTGGTTGAATCCTTACCCTCCAAATCCAGGTGATAGTCACACTTCAGAAAATGATGCTGACCAGCCCATCCACTCTATCACAGAGCCCTGACAATCCAGACATTTCCCTGAAAATTTGCGAATCTTCTTGTCCCTTTCCATCAGGACATCTCTAGAGGCACAGCCCTTCCCCTGCTGTAAATACAGTGCCGTTTGGAGAGGAAAGTGTGGAGGGAGAGAGAGAACAATTTACCTTAATTGCTGAATATTTGCCTAATGGTCTTCAAATGTTATTGCCTATGGGCAAAGCCAGTTGTTTTTCTTCTCCCTTCTACCTGTGTGTAGAGAGACCTGAGGAAATCAGGCCAATAACTCAGAACATCACACGATATAAATTTTGGAACAATTTGTTTCTAATAGAATTTATTTTGGAAGGTTACCTGAAAACCTCAAATGGTTATTTCCTGCTTTTAACTGACAATCCTGATAATTAAACGTTTTAAACCTATTGGTATATTTTATCATTTTAGAAAGGTTGCATCTTGTTTTTATTATTAATTTTAGTTGGGAAACTGAGTCAAACCTCAAGTCAGGTTTGACTAAAGTTTTATTTATAGTTAATTTTCCTAAATATCCTCCAGTAGTGATTAGAATTAGCCACCGGACAACCATATCAGAACTAGGAGCTCGATACTAAAACAAGAAGGATGGAAATAATCAAAGAGGATTTGCAAATGATTAAGGTACTGAATTTCAGGTGTGCCTTCGAAAAATTAATTCCCTCTTTTTGCAAGCCGTTGCATCTCATTTCACCAGGTACCTTGCAAAGTTCTTGATGAGATGCATGCTTCGTGGGAATCACTCTTTCCCCTGTATTTGGGTATGCTTACTTGCAGGCTCTCAAGAGATTTACTTAAGATTTTCAACATTTCTGCATTAGATATTTTTAAAGAGAAAAATAAAATCCAGGGAATATAGCTTCTGAAGTGGAAAGTCTGAAACAAAAACAATATGATGACTGTCACAGACAAAGCTGCTAGAGCTCTAAAGTATAATGCAAGGTTTTTATAAACTCCAAGTTGTAGGTTACTCTTTGGCATATAATAAATTAGTTCTGAGCCTAGAAGTGCTTTAATCTGAAAACTTCATTTGAGGAAAAAGCAGAGAATTTGAAGGTATTGAATAGGATACACACACACGTATTTTTCAGTGTATATCCGTACATGCATACATAGCTCATTTATCACTTGTTCAACAAATATTCACCAAATTCCTACAATGTGCCAAGCCTAGTCTCTGCCCTTTATTGCCTGCCCCATGGTTTAGTGGGGGAAAACTTAAGTAATTAAAACAAGTATTATGATTACGGTAGTGCCTGGTAGCACAGAAGCATATATCAGGAGGAAATAGTTTCATTTCGGGGCCAAAGACTCGGTTGAAGAAATGATGTTTCACTATATTATTGTACAATGTCTTCATCTTATTTAACTTCCAACACCTTGCAGAGCTATGCGGAGAGCAGTTCAGGGCTCTGTTTTTTGTTATTGTGGCATAGAAGTTGCCCATTCTGGCCGGGCACGGTGGCTCACACCTGTAATCCCAGTACTTTGGGAGACCGAGGCGGGAGGATCACGAGATCAGGAGATCGAGACCATCCTGGTTAACATAGTGAAACCCCGTCTCAACTAAAAATACAAAAATTAGCTGGGTGTGGTGGCGGGTGCCTGTAGTCCCAGCTACTCAGGAGGCTGAGGCAGGAGAATCCCTTGAACCCAGAAGGCAGAGGTTGCAGTGAGTGGAGATTGTGCCACTGCACTCCAGCCTGGGCAACAGAGCAAAACTCCATCTCAAAAAAAAAAAAAAAAAGAAGTTGCCCATCCTTCTATCTGTGTCTGATTTGAAATTCCATGGGAAAAACATCTGAGAACTAGAAGATTTTACCAGGGGTGAGGAAGGATCATAATATTGAAGCCATGTACGGAACATTCACTTTCAACCAGCCATCTTGTTCTGTGCTTTACAGAAGAGTCCCATCCTATATGCACTTTATGTACTAGCTGCTGTCCCCCATCCCCTCTTGAGAGAAGGAGATAGAGAGAAAGAAGGATATAAGCAGCATAGGTGATGCTGCTAGCTGTTCTTCTCAGTGAACCTTGGTCCCAGAGAGATATGTCTTAGGAGACTTGACACATTTCTCGTGGCACTTTCACAGTTTGAGCATCTGGCTGAGAACAACTGTGTATGATTTCTAGGATGCAAATGGTGTTTTCACCCTATGCAAGCCTTCACTTTATTTTTTGTTTTAGAGACTCAATATTTACAGTTACTTTTTCTAAATATTTTCCTAAATATTTAGTATTTATAGTTACTTTTCCTAAATATTCTCCTGTAGTGATTATAATTAGCCACTGGATAGCCATACCAGAATTAGGATTTCAGTACTATAAAAAAGAAAGATGAAAACAATCAAAGGGTCACCTAGACTAGAGTGCAGTGGCACGATCATAGCTAACTGCAACCTTGAACTAAAGCTCAAGCAATCCTCCTGCCTCAGCCTCCTGAGTAGCTCAGACTACAGACATGTGCCACGATACTCGGCTAGTTTTTTATTTTATTTTATTTTTGGTAGAGACAGAATCTCACTATGTTGTCCAGGCAGCTCTTGAACTGTTGGCCTCAAGTGATCCTCCCACCTCAGCTCCCCAGTTGCTGGGTGAGGTGAGCCACTGTGTCCAGCCAGCTTTCACTTTATTAACTAACTTTTGAATGCAGCCTTGCTGTTCATACTTCATGTACTTGCCTTATCTCAGTTAACTTCCAGCCATTCTATGAGAGTAAGACATGTGTGATTTCCATCTTAAGGGACAGTGGAAATGAAACAGAAGTTGAATAACTTGTCCGCATACCTTTAAATGACATAGTGAAGATTTACGTGCCATGAAGATTTACGTGCCATGTGCTCTATATGACACTATCTTTCTGGTCGTCAGCAATTTATTAAGGAGCCCTGAAGGTTTTGTTTGGAAGCCTGACAAAGACTGCTTTAAACACTGTTGGAGAGAGAAAATCCAGAGGGAAGGTGTCCATTGATACCATTTTAGGAAATGTTATCAGAGAAGCAATGCATTCTATCTCTGTTTTGAGAGAAACTTAGAAAGAAACAGAGAGATCTCCCTGTATCTTGGAATGGATGCTTGGGATACTGTGGCTTGACTGAAGGCAGGGCAGCTGAAGCCAGAAGCCAGATAAATTATAACAATTCTGAGCCTGAGTCACTCTTTCAGGCCATGGGCGCTCCATCCAGATGCAGAGCTGTTGAATGATGGTTGCCCCTGCAGCCTGGCTTCCCACCTAGCTGCAGTTTGAGGCAGCAGGTTCTCATTATGCTTTATTCTTTTTTTGAGAATGTGTTCTTGAAATTGAATTAGATTTGCTTCCTTCATAGCATGTGTTGATTTTTAAATGACTTCCTGGTGGGTTTTCCTCAAGATATTCAGCCATGATGCAAAGGTTCTCAGGGTAAAATCAAGTATCCAACCCAATGAGAAAAAAATGTATTATTTCCTTACCTTCAGGTTTAACTGGAAGATGCTGCATTTTGAGCAGTCATGATCTTTCTTTCCCCAAATGCTTTTGCTTTCCCTGCTGGGATGGCCTAAGTCAATTACTGTCCTCTGCCTGAGGTATTATTAGTCTTCATTCCCAGAACAAAGAAAATTCATACCATCATCCAGGAAAATTGCCAATCTTCTTGAAACTGTTGCATTTTCCATGGGTACTGAAATGTACTCTCCATGGGAGATTTGGAGATGAAGGTCAGGATTCCCTATAAATGTATCCCAGGGATGTTGCTCAGAAAGTTATCTCTTTCCTTTAAGTTCTTGAGAAGGAATCTGAATTGGTAATGTTTCTATTGTTGTTCATTCATTTATTCATTCATTAATCCATTCAACAGATACATATTGACTGTCTGCTGTGTGCCAGGCACATAATAGAAAAAACAGACAAGGACCCTACTGTCATGGAAACTGCATTTCAGTAGTGGGGACAGACAAATAAACAATCAAATAGGAAGTATATTAGATAGTGGTAACTGCTAAGGAGAGGAGGAATGGGAGTGGGAGGCTCATTGTTTGTGTGTGTAGGGCCATGTGGGCTGCCCAAGGGATAATGGCAATTTAGAGGGTTTCCAGGGAAAGATTTTCTCCTAATAGTTAAAAGAACTGAGGGATTTCTGGGGGAAGGTTTTCCAGCAATGAAAATAAGTGCAAAAGGTCTGGTGTGTCAGGAGAATAGCATGGAAAATCAGGTGGCCAAAGCAGAGTGACCAGACCAGGAGGGAGCGCAGTAGGAGGTTAGTTCAGAGAGGTGATGGAGTGAGGTATGCCGGTTAAGTAAGGATTTTGGCGGTACTCAGAGCTAGACACAAAGATAGGGGAGTTTTGAGCAGGGAAGAGACATAATCTCATTGTGTTTATCAGGAAGGCTGTGGCTACTGAACTGAAAATGAGCCAAAGGGTGACATCAGTGGAGGCAGGGAGGTTGTTTACGAAATAGGTGAAAAAATTCAGGCAAGAGATGGTATTGGCCTGGATTCATTAAATTTAAAAAAAAAAAAAACAAACAAAAAAAACCAGGAGGGCTAGGTTATTGAAATGATTTAAAGTATTATTTTTAATGTTAAAATGATTCTATATTTCAGATTTACTGTTGCAATCTTGACAGCTAAAGTTTTCAAAAATAGAATTTGTATACAGATTTTACTATATGAACTATTAATTAAGCACCTACTAAATACCCAGCTAAATGGTGGTATTCTGGAAAGACTTTCGAACAAGTCACTGTAATCTCATTAGATAAACTACAAAAACAACATTTGCATGTGTGTGTACACATTCTAGTTTAGAAAATATATGAGCTGATCAGATATTTTCGGTACAGATTATGCTTAAATGCTTATCTTAGAAAATATATGAACCCATCTTTTAGTACAGATTATGCTTAACTGCTTGTAAGAAACTAATATTTATTGAACACCCACTAGCTACCAGGATCTATGCTGGACATTTTACATAAGGAAACACATTTAACCTTCAAAACCACTCTATAACAGCAATTATCAAAATTCTTGGTTTCAGGAACTCTTTAGACTTTTAAAACTTATTGAGGACCCCAAAGAGCTTTTGTTTATGTGGGTTATATATAACCATAGATGATAGATAGATAGATAGATAGATAGATAGATAGATAGATATTTACTATTTTAAGAATTAAAACTAAAACATTTAAAAATTGATTGATTCATTTAAAATAACAATAATTAACCCATAACCCATAACATAAAATATATGTTAACAAATAAACTATATTTTATAAAAATGCTGTAATTTATACATTTTTTAAATGTGGCAAGAGCAGCATTATTTTAATATTTTTCACAAATCTCTTTAGCATCTGACTTCCAAAATAGCTAGATTCTTGTATCTACTTCAACGTTCAATCTATTGTGATATGTTGTTTTGGTTGAAGTATATGAAGAAAATCTGGCCCCATGTAGATATGTAGTGGAAAAGGAAGGAGCATTTTAATATCCTTTTCAGATAATTGTGAATGTTGTCTTTTGATATTAAGTTAAAACCCAAAATGTAGAAGTTTCTGGAAAGTTAGTTGCATTGTGGAATCAGAGATATATTCATTTTTTACTCTATTAACTTGAAATCTACTGATTATCTTGCACATTGCCTATGCTTAAGGTAGTAACATTACACATTGGTCATTTGGAAAATGCTGGCTCACTGAATTATGCAGATCTCCAAATGCTGACACATTTCATTATATAATATATGTTTTAAAAGTCACGTGTGTTTCTGTCAACACCAATCTCATCAGAAAAGCCTTTACATATTAGGAAACTGTCAAGCTGCTCACATTGGCGGCTATAAGTCTTCCAAAATTCCAATTTTCACTTAATAGACCAAATTTTATCCTTGGCAACAAATGCTGTCAGTTGCTATCATTGAAGTGACAGGGTCTCTTCTTTCATTTTCAAGAAAATGTTTACCAAATACCCAAGTCCCAATAATCATAGTTTATCTCTGTCATTATTTCAGGTAAAATTGGTGCCCTTTGATAAAGGCCAATAGTTCAGCTCACAACTCAAACAATTGCCCAAATACTTTCTCTTGAAGCAGTCGTTATACTTCAGTGAATGGCA
Organism: Theropithecus gelada; assembly: GCF_003255815.1. NCBI lineage: Eukaryota > Metazoa > Chordata > Mammalia > Primates > Cercopithecidae > Theropithecus > Theropithecus gelada. The sequence goes on from NC_037673.1 coordinate 152,236,097, forward strand.
GAAGTGCTTTATGTATACCACCCAGTTTATCACAGAGAATATTAAAAAGATTAGCACTGAAGGGACAGGATTTAATATGATTAATCATTTTTACTCCTTCATTCAGCACAAATGAACTGTCCCCCTCCCTCCATCTCTTTTCTCTACCTCTCTCTTTCTGTTTCTTCCTCACTATAAGCATTAAGTGGGGAAGAGTACAATGATCCCTAGTGTAGTTGGGTGCCACCGCCTGGATTCCAGCTGAGGCTGAGGTGTCAGCAGTTTTATCCGTCATTGTTTTTGCACCATCAATGCAAATGCCAAGACAGTGACAAGGGCCAAACAATACTTTAGTGTTATTGTAAAAACGGTTTTGTTGTTCCAGACTCCCTGATAAGATCTGAGGATATTCCTCCCCCTTCCTGCTCCATAGACCTGTAGACCACACTTTGCGAACTGCTGCTGTATGTAATATGTGTTTTACAAATGAAGAAACTGAATCTTAGGCTAAGCAACTTGTGTAAGGTCACATGGTTTGTCAGGAAAAAAGACAGGACTCTAACCCAGGCCTGTCTGACCCAAAGTTTGTCTGGAAACTTGGTCTCCCCTCCTCCTCTCCCCTTCCTTACACACACACATGCACACACAATGGTAGACTTCATGGAGAACTTTGGAGAAAGTGTAAACTTGATTATTCAAAAGGACAGAAGGATCTGGGTGAGAAGAATAAAATAAGCTCAACCGTGAGGACTGAAATGACCATGATTTATGGGGCAAATAAATAAAGACTCAGACTGGAGTCTCCATTTGGCCATTTCTAGAGAAAATGATGGAGAGGAAAGGTGGGTGAGTTGATGTCAAAGTGACGAGTCTGGCCTTGATTCAAAAGCAAATAGTTTTAGATTTTTAAACAGATCACAAAATGATAAAAGTTACATTAAACTGACATTGGTAGTGAATGTATCACCAAAAGAAAGAGAACACGGCCCAAGAAAATCTTGATCATTCAGCAAGCAGTAATGGCTTAAGCCAGAGTGAAAGGAGAGAGGAATCAGAAAAATACGGCAAAGATAAAGCACCAAAAGTGTGGTAATTGGTGATGGGGAAATGCAAAAGAAAATGATCCTGAAGGACTCCCAGCTTTCATGTGTGAGGCTCCAAGGGAGATATGGTATGTTGCAGAGACTGATGATGTCTGGAGGAGACTATGCTGTTGACATTGGTGAACTGGTGGTGATGTCAACCTAGCCAACTGAAGTGAAGGTGTTCTAAAAGCAATTCACATGTGGCACTGAATGAAGTTTATAGTAGATGCAAAGATGTATTCCCTGAGAGTGGGTGACTGAGGGCTTATCATGGAGGATCCCTGCTGTTAGGATGGAATGAACCAGTGTAGGAGAACCAGTGTAGAAGAACCAGTGTAGGAGAAAGGGGAATGATTTAAGAGGCAGAAGATGCCCCTTTGTAGTACTAGCAGCAGCAGCAGTTGTAGCTGTAGTCATTACAGAGCCATAGTAATAGGAATAATGATAATGGGTAACGCTTAGTGAGATCTTATTCTCCAGGCTTGACATACAATAGATTTTGAATTCTCAGAACAATTTTATGAGTGAGAACAGGTTTCTGTTTTTCAGATGAAGAAAACATGACTTAGAAACATTAAGTAATTGATATAAGGTCATACAGTTAGGAAGTGGCTGAGTCAGTCCTGGATCCCCAATCTCTCTGACTCCAGCACTTCTCCATCTTAATGCAGCCTTAGGGAAACGAAGGAGTGGAAATGTTCACAAAGGGCTGTGTAAAATTCACAAGTTAAGTTGCAGAGTATGAGAACTGAGGAAGATCTTTTTTTTGTTTGTCTTTTTTTTTTTTTTTTTTTTTTTGAGATGGAGTCTTGCTCTGTCGTCCAGGCTGGAATGCAGTGGTGCGATCTTGACTCACTGCAAACTGCTGCTTCCCACGCTCAAGCAATTCTTACGCCTTGGCTTCCCAAGTAGCTGGGATTACAGGCGTGTGCCATTATGCTTGGCTAATTTTTGTATTGTTACTGGAGACAGGGTTTTGCCATGTTGGCCAAGCTGGTCTCAAGCTCCTGGCCTCAAGTGATTCACCCACTTCAGCCTCCCAAAAATGCTGGGATTACAGGCATGAGATACTGCATCCAGACTTTTTTTTTTTTTTTAAGATAAAATCTCACTATGTTGACCAGGGTGCCAGACTGGTCTAGAACTTCTGGCTTCAAGCAGTCCTCTTGCCTCAGACTCTGAAAGTGTTAGGGTTATAGGTATGAACCACTGCGCCTGGCTAGGAAGACCATTTTAGTAGGACCAAATAAACTGGTAGCCTCATGTGAGGTCTCAGGAAATTGATGATAGAAGCAGTTGGCAAGAAATGATGACTGTGCCTAAGGAAATGAAGGGATCTAGCAAAACCAGTCTGTATATGGGAGAGATTTGTGAGTAAAAGGAAAAAACTAAAATGGCTTAAAGTAGATATGGGTTAATAACTGAAGTGATTTAAATTTTAGTTGAAAAGAGGCTTAAGTTAGTCGAAATGGATAGGAATGATGTCAGGTGACAAAAAAGAAATGAATTTTCATGTTGGTTTGATGAGCGGTGAATATGGGAGAAGCAGGTCAGGGAAAATAGGATTCAGAGTGCAGACAGAGGAAGCAATTTCAGCTTTAAGTAGTGGCCCTTCCGTGAAATAGCAAGAAATGTGAAGAGTAATCATTATAGAGACCATTATTTAGAATTTGCTAAAATCAGTAGAAAAGTGGCTGGGAATTCTAGGCTAGCGGTCTCAGTGAATTAAATAAAGATTAGCATTATCTCTTGTCATGAGGCTAAAAACTAAGCTTGAAAATCTCAGGGTTGGAGGAGGCTTCAGATGTCAATAATTAGGTTATGTGACTATATTACGATGAATTATTCCATCACATACTTTTAAGGGATTAGCCATTTAATAGACATGAATTTCATCTCTCTTTCTTGTCTTTTCTTTATATACTAGAAGGAACCCTACTTGAAACAGCAGGAGCCCTGCTGGTTGTTTCCGGGCACTATTGGGTGCCGAGAACCTAGCCAATTGCCTGATATATAGCAAGGGTTCAAAAATATTTGTTGTATGAATTAATGAATATACTTCAACTCAGCCATTTGATGCTAACTTACTCTTTATGCTAACTGTACTTTCTCCTCAGAATTGTATAAATGATTTTTTTCTTTGCAACCTGTAAAATGATTTTCATCTTTTTCTGTCATTATAGTGGCCCTGTGAGTTAGGAACATTGTCATTATACCTATTTTATAGATGTGGATACTGACTCCCTCACTCAAGGTTATAGCACAGTGTAGTTGTTTAGAGTCTGGGCGTTGTGGTCAGATAAACCATTCTGAGCACCAGGTCTGTCATGTACACGACACATTATTAAGCTGTCTTCCTTTGGCAGATTTTTTGTTTGTTTGTTTGTTTTTTACTTTACCTAGCCTCAGTATTCTCATCTGTACAAAAGAGATATGAAACTGTCCTGCGGGCCAGGCCCAGTGGCTCATGCCTATAATCCCAGCACTTTGGGAGGCCAAGGTGGGCGGATCACTAGGTAAAGAGATTGAGACCAGCCTGGCCAACATGGTGAAACCCCATGTCTACTAAAAATACAAAAATTAGCTGGGCATAGTGGTGCACGCCTGTAGTCCCAGCCACTTGGGAGGCTGAGGCAGGAGAATCGCTTGAACCTGGGAGGTGGAGGTTCAAGCCGAGATCAAGGTTGCACCACTGCACTCCTGGGCGAGGCAGAGCGAGACTCCATCTCAAAACAAACAAACAAACAAATAGACAAACAAAAATGTCTTGCACGATGAGTGAAAAGATTAAGTACCATAGTGGCTATAAACTACATAACACAAAGCTGAGCACAAAATATGAACTCAGGCAGTGTGATATATTGGTGAGAGCACAGATTCTGGAGCCAGAGAGCCTGGATTTGAACCCCTAATTGCTGCTGTGTGATCTTGGACAAGTCACTAATTTTTCTGTGTCTCAATTTCCTCATCTGTAAAATATGAGTAATAATGAAGATTAAGCGAGTTAATACATGTAAAATGCTTAGAACAGTGCCTGGTACATATTAAGTACTATGTGAGTTTGTTCATAGGTGATATCTATTGAAGTTGGGAGGGTCACAGTATCAGTGGGTGGTCCCCCAATTTCTTCTTGAGCATTGATGAATTAGCGGGTAACTCTCCAAATCTTACTTACATTATTTACTTTTGCCTCACTTTTATCATATACTTTTAAGGGATCTGCTAGTTAATAAACAGGGCTTACATTTTCTTTTATTTCTTGTTTTTTTCTTTGTTTACCAGAAGGAGCCTCAAAGTGTCTAGTGATCGGCAGAAAAATAGAAGAATCAAATATTTTCATATTCTGATGATTACATTCTCTGCCCCATTCCTAAAATGAATTATTTTTCCTGAATACCAACTTTTTAGACTCCTCTCCCATCTGCCCCCGCCCCCCATTCTCAAAACTAAGAAACCTGCTCCCATGTCAAAAACCAAAACCAAAAGTGATTTCTGTGTAGACATGTGAAAACATCCTATTGAAATGCTCTCAGGTTAACGTCTTTTTGCAGGTGACCTTTGTTCCATCTCTGTGGGTTTGACTCATGGGTCACAACATGTGATCGTTATTTCAGCTTATCACTATCAACGGAATGAATAGAGTCCATGTTCACAATTGCTACTTTCAAAGCAAATTACTCAGGATGAAAATCTTTGCAGGGTTGAAAAATAGATAAATATTCTCAGCAGGGAATAAAGGTGGGGGTGATTAGTGTGTCATATGGTTGATTTAGTTTTGTTTGCAACTTTTCTGTAGAGAGACTTGGAATGGAAGGGGAAGGTTTAGAGTCAGAGGACCCAACAGAGGCATTTGTTGTGAAAATCTCACTATATAGTATTAGAGGCTGTTCATGCTAATCGAGGTGATATAACTCCCTTGATATTTGGGGCCCCAGTTTACAGAATAATAACATTTTTGGAACAAAAGGATTTTAATGTAATGGGTCGTCCTGTGTTGAAGAGATGATACATTGTTAAAGACCACTACCAAAACTGCAGTTTTCCACAAGTACTACCAGAATGTGACCCAATAAATTCAAGGTCTGAAAATCTTCAAGATTTGCAACCTCTCTGCCGAAGTCCTTATTTAATTCAGAAACTTTATTAGAGATTTGTGATGTACCAGACTTTATGCCAGGAAATAAGACGAATGGAAAGATGGTAAGAAAAGCCTGGATAGGGATTTCTGTCTACCTAGGGAGCCAGGTAAGTGAACACTTGTCATTGTTCACTTGACTATAGGCCAGTGCTAGGGATCAAAAAGTCCTGGGACTGAAACAGGGAAGGTAAAAAGAGGAGGAATTGCTACTTTTTGAGCATCATTGGTGTGGCAGGTACTGTGTTGTGGAGTGGAGACTGAAAGGAGGACAGAAATGTGATGAATTGAGCATTGGATAGGTAAATAAGTTATGACGGAAAATTCCCATCTTGAAGTGAACACGTTTAACGAATGGTTGGTGACAGGAGGGTTGCCAGTGAAGGCTGGAGGTTAAGCTCACAAGAGTTGGGTCATTATTCTGCTCACAGGCAACCATCCAAGGCTTAAACACAGAAGAAATACATCGTTAGATTTGTGACATAAAAAGATAATTCAGAGAAGCGTGGAGGATGAGTTGGAGAGGAGAAGCTCAAGAGGTAGAAAATCCAGTTAGAATGGGACTGTTTGCCAAGGCAAGAAATAATGTGAGCCAGGCGGTTGTGTTCAAGGGGCAGCAAACATTTGATTGAAGCAACAGGACTTGATAATGGATTCACGACAGCCACTGAGAAAGGTGGAGGGCTGTCTGCCTTTCCCAGCACCAACAACTTTGTGCACCTGATGGTGCAGTTACTTAAGAGAGAAGAGGAAATTAATGAGTTACCCTTTCCTGGGTGAGCAATGCCTGCAATGGCTTTAGTTTCCATCCATACAAGGAGAATAAGAATATCTACAGTCAGAGAGGTTGTGAAGATTAAATAAAATAATGTGTGAAATCAATGTGAAACAGTGCTCAGGACACAATGCCTTGCAATTCAAGTGTTGTCTTCGCTCCAACACACACACACACACACTCATGGAAAACTCTATAGCCTATTGAAGTCTTTGAAATCCTGCCCTGACATTAAATAATATTTTAATGCCAGAAACATACTTTTAAAAGTCCAATAACATTGCTGTTAAAATAAAGAGACAGCCAACAGCCAAGTGACTTTGAATAGAATTCTTTCCCGGAATTGTAGATGAAAGTTAAGGATGCTATGCTTTTATAAGGAAATAGTAATGTACACTGTGTACATTTCTTTTGCCAACTATTGAGTAGCTTGCCTATCCTCCTGTTTGTGCTAAATTTTTTATTAAATACTTCACTGAGTACCATATAATGTCAGATACTGTACCAAGGGAATTAAGTGACATAGCTGCGAAATACTTTTCCTGGTCTGTTAGTAGACTGCCATTAAAATTGAAAACATGACTGGTCTGGTGTGGGCAAGATTTAGGTGTATAACATAGCCTGGGAAAATGTTGGGATCCAGCATTTGTTGTTAGTTGAAATGTTTTTATAATCAGAAAACAAATCTATAGCAAAACTTTGTGTGTTAAAAAAATGTTGTGTAAAGGTCTATGGCATCTTTTTCAAAACAAACTGGATTATCGCCTTCACAGAAGCTAGTCTGGGCAGATTTCCAAAAACTTGCAGCTTCATCAGAGCCTTGTCATTACCCTGGACAAAGGCACAATGTTGTTATTGCCCCTTCAGGTACCTGATCAAGGCTACAGTGCCCCAAGGGCATCTTCTATAGTTTCAAGCATTCTAGGGTGGACCCTCCCTCCCCAGCAGAATCCTGAGCCTCATTTAGTAGGTGTCCAAGCCAGTTACCACCATTCCAGCATGCCTTATTTAGCCAATATTTCCATTAGCAACCTGCTTCTCCACTCAGAAATGTTAATGCCAACCCTCTCTTCCCCTGGGGACTCCTCTCTCAGCACCCTGTATTGCCTGGATAATCAGGATTTCATGGAAATGGAAATTGGAGTGGTGTAATAGTAAAAAATTATTTAAGAGTCATAAAACCTGAATTCTAATGAGACTCATTAGCTTGATGACCTTGGTCAAGGCAAGCCCCTCTAAGTCTCAGTTTTATTACCTCTACAATGTAGATAATGATGCTCAGTGTTCAAGGTTTTGGGGAGATTTAAATGAGACAATGTATATAGGAGCTACTAGAACAATGTCCAGCACAAAGTAGTTGTTCAACAAATGATTCATTAAAAATTTTAAGAAATGGCCAGGCGCAGTGGCTCATGTCTGTAATCCCAGCACTTTGGAAGGCCGAGGCGAGTGAATCACGAGGTCAGGAGTTTGAGACCAGCCTGACCAACATGGTGAAACTAAAAACACAAAATACAAAAATTAACCGAGCGTGGTGTCATGCACCTGTAATCCCACCTACTCGGGAGGCTGAGGCAGGAGAATCGCTTGAACGCTGGAGGTGGAGGTTGCAGGGAGCCGAGATTGTACCACTGCACTCCAGCCTGGTGACAGAGCAAGACTACGTCTAAGAAAAAAAAAAAAATTCTTACCTAGAATTTGCGTGTTAGAGAATTAAGGTTAATATCCTTTCTGAGCCTTCTATGTTATGAATGTCAGATTTCTCTGGAAAGAAGCTTGAATTTCAAGTTTACAGGTCTGTTGAGTTGGAATCTTCTGTATTCATTTACAGTTGCTCTTTGGGCTACAAGAATTTCAGCTTTGTAAGATATCATGCTAATGAGGCAAAATGCCTTATCATGGCAACAAATTCAGTGGTGGAAATATCTTGCTGATCTTTGGCAGTTTATCCATCAGTAAGTGTTCTTAAAAATAACATGCACAACACTGATAGCAACTGCCATTTCTGAGAGCTCTTTATGCTCCAGGCACTGGGCTAAATTCTTTATGTACAGCTTCTCACTTTTTTCTTCCCTACAGCACTGAGATGGTTGTCTTTACACTAGTTTTACAGATAAGAAACCTGAGGCTCAGAGATTCTGAGAAAATAGGTACTGAACCACCACCTTGTATACCCAGAGCTGTTACTGATTCAGGCTCAGTCAAGAGGCACTGCTGTTTGCTTGCTGAAATAAAGCTCCATTCAGAGAACACACCGAGAGAAGTACCCTGAGGACAGGGGTTAGGTTGGAGATGCTATCCAGGATCAGGGTAGCTTGGTTGAATGGAGCAAGATGCTATAAATGGCTTGTGAAGGATAGCTAAATAGAAGAGCGATCTGGATGGTGGTTACTCCCAGTGGCTCTCTGGAGGTTATGAATTGCTCTGCCCAGGTGCACCTGCTTGATGGAGTGAGGGGTGTGGAATCCTCTCTTACTCTGCTCACTAATCGGGGCACCTACAGAGCTGCATCTGCTTTGGGGGAAGGGCACTATTTTCTAATTTGCACAAAGACACCCAATGGGCAAACAGCAGCCTGGGAAAAGCTGATTTCACAATCGTGCCACCAGCGTTCCATCAGCACAAAGAACACATGATCACAAGGAACAGGAGAGAAAAGGGTGGTGAGGAAACACAGACTGATCCCCCAGCAAGCAGAATTCAAAGGAAGGCCACCGTAAAACAAAATAGTTAGGAAAGAAGAATCAAAGCCAATTAGGTTTCTTCAAGGGCCGAAACCCAACAAGCGAATATTGATCTACCATTTGAAAGGTCCATGAGAAAACTAGGGAAAAAGTGTCCCTTACAGTAGAAGCATGCTTAGATATCCAGGAAGTCACCAGCAGTGTAAGAGAAGCTGTAAATATTAATGAAGCTACAAGGCAAGCATTTTAAAAGGAGCTTCTTTTTTTTTTTTTTTTTTTTTCCTCTGAGTATGTTTTTTAGAGGTGGAAAAATCTTTAAACTTTAAAAGGGATGTATTTTCTCTACCGTATACTGGAGTTTTATAAAGCACTGCCTCTTGCCAGATGATCTGAAATGGGCTTTATATTATTTCAGAGAGGGGCAATTGAGAATCTATAAAGGCAGGTCAGACCTAAGGTGTTAGGAATTTATAATAGCAGAGGAAAGAAAGAGACAAACAGACAATAGAAGAAGATGAGTTAAGACTACCTTATTTTGTGACATGATGAAATTATTAGGAAAAAGAAACAGAGAACAGTGAGCTGACTGAGCTGTGGTTTGGGGAATCTCAATGAATGTAAAGCATGGGCTTGTAAATGAAGAGATACTTAAAAGAAAATTGTGAATTTATGTTTGGCTTCTAATGCTTGTTAAAAATAATCTGCACAGGAGTGATTTTCTGTTTTTCAAAATCAATTCTTAAGAAAACATTCTAGATAGTTAGCTAAACAAATTTTTATTTCTATCCAGAATATATATGTATATCTACATATGTGCATAGTCATATATATGCACAGGTATGTATGTGTATATATGTGTATATATGTGTGCCTGTGTATATGTGTGTGTATGTGTGTGTATATATGCGTATGTGTATGTGTATATGTATGTCTATGTGTGTATATATGTGTATGTGTGCGTGTGTGAGTGTGTGTGTATCTTGACCCTTTCACTAGCTTCTACATTATATACTTTAACCATAGGATTGTCCAGAAATTAACTTCCAGTATAAATGCATGATTTCCTTATATTTATTGACTAAACATAATGTCTAAATTTTTCAGTAGATTCATCATCTGTTAAATGACAATAATCACATAATAATATAAGCCTGCTTTCTCCTTGGGGTTGCTGTGAGAGGAAATGGCTACATATACTAATAAAATTTTAGAGCTGAAAAAGACCTTTGAGATCATTTGCTCCAAAGTCTGTGTTACAAGCATGATACAAATATGGGATAATTTTATTTATCTTTATCCCTATGACATGGCCATGATTTACATATCATCAAACCAAAATAGTAAGTGGTAAGTGGTTTTCTGCCATGGCTCACCAAGCCATGCAGAAATCTGCACTTGATTCTGAGCTCTGCTTTTTGAACATTTCCTGGTAGTGGTTCTTTTGCAAAACTTACCACAGGAAGATGATTGAAAACATGCAAACCTGCTTAGTGATGTAGGTCCTGGTAAGGGAAATAAACCAAACCCTTTCTGCTAAGAATGTTGAATTACTTTTAAAAAATATAATGTTTATTGAGATATAATTCGTATACAATACAATTCACTCATTTTTAAAGTGTACATGGATGGAAATGGAGGGCATTATCTTAAGTGAAACAACTCAAGCAGAAAGTCAAATACTGCATGTTCCCACAATTATAAGTTAAAGCTAAATAATGTGTACACTTGAACATAGAGTGTGGAAAAATAGTTATTGGTGACTTTGAAGGGCAGGAGAGAGATGAGGAATGATAACTTAATGGGCACAGTGTATACTATTTAGATAATGGTTACACTAAAAGCCAAGACTTTGCCACTATGTAATATGTCCATGTCACCACTATATGTCTCTGTAATTTGTACCCCTTAAATTTATACAAATAAAGCTGTTTTTCATAATAAAAATTACACTGTTTAATGGCTTTTAGCATATTGACAGTCATACCATCATCACCACAATCAATTTGAGAACACTTTTATTACCCCTAAAAGAAAAATCATAATCATTGGCAATCACTCCCCGTTTTCCTCCTCCTTCCAGCTCCTGGCAATCAATTCTAATGTATGTCTCTACAAATGTGCCTGTTGTAAAATTTCACACAAGTTGGATAATACATTATGGTGTCTTTTGGAACTGGCTTCTTTCAGTTAGCATAATGTCATGGTTCATATGTTTTAACAGGTATCAGTACTTAATTCTTTTTCACAGCTTAATAATATTCCATTATATAAATATACTGCATTTATTTATCCATTCATCAGCTGATTGACATTTGGGTTGTTTTTATTTGGGGCTTTTATGAGTAATGCTGGCATGAATATTTGTGTACAAATTTTCGTGTGGGCATATATTTTCACTTGAGTGTCTGTGTAGGAATACAATTGCTGGGTCATATGGAAACCCTATTTGACATTTTAAGGGGCTGTCAGACTGTCTGCCAAAGGACCTGCACCACTTCGCATTCCCACAAGCAGTGTATGAGGGTCCCATTTTCTTTTTTTTTTTTTTTAAACAGAGTCTTGCTCAGTCGCCCAGGCTGGAGCTCAGTGACACGATCTCAGCTCACTGCAACCTCCGCCTTCTGGGTTCAAATGATTCTCTTACCTCAGCCTCCCGAGTAGCTGGGACTACAGGTGTGTGCCACCATGCCCAGCTAATTTTTGTATTTTTAGTAGAGAGGAGGTTTCACCATGTTACCCAGGCTGGTCTCAAACTTCTGATCTCAGGTGATCTGCTCACCCCGGCCTCGCAAAATGCTGGGATTACAGGCGTGAGCCACCACGCTTGGCCGAGGGTCACATTTTCTACATCAAAAAGAATCTACCTATCTTCGATTATAGCCATCGTTAGAGGATGTGAGGTGGTATCCCACTGTGGTCTCCTTTGTATTTCCCTGGTGGGTAATGTTGTTAAGCATATTTTAATGTAGTTATTAGCTAGTAAGTTACTTTTACACTTTTATGGTTTGGTGAAAGAATACCAACATTTTCCAGAAAAGACTTTGACGTTTAAGACTTTTTGAGAAAAGGGCAAGGAAAGTTCAAAATCAGGGAAGTAACATTCTACTAGAGATGGGGAGGAGGTTATGAATGCAATAGTAAGTCAAGAAGGTTAGAACAGAGTTATGTTCTCTTTAGAAATATGGGAAGTGTGTGCAAGAATTCATTTAGCTGCAAATAAAAGAAAGCCTGACAAACCTATATAAGCAATTGAGCTTTATTTTGGTCATGTTAGAAACATCATCTACGGTGGTAGGCAGTGTCTGGCATTGGTTTGCTTGTTAGGGCCAGTGACTCTTCAATTTTTAAAAAGTTATTCTCTGAATAAAACTTTCTAAAACTGGGCCGGGCGCGGTGGCTCAAGCCTGTAATCCCAGCACTTTGGGAGGCCGAGGCGGGCGGATCACGAGGTCAGGAGATCGAGACCATCCTGGCTAACACAGTGAAACCCCGTCTCTACTAAAAAAAATACAAAAAACTAGCTGGGCGAGGTGGCGGGCGCCTGTAGTCCCAGCTACTCGGGAGGCTGAGGCAGGAGAATGGCGTAAACCCGGGAGGCGGAGCTTGCAGTGAGCTGAGATCTGGCCACTGCACTCCAGCCTGGGAGACAGAGCGAGACTCTGTCTTAAAACAAAAAACAAAAAAATTTCTAAAAATGTTTTTTAACTTTTATTTGTGAGTACCTGGCTGCTATACTCCCATATATCATGTTTAATTTCAGAGTGAAAGAAAGGAGCAGAGTGAAGGGCTAGTCTGTTATGATATATTTCATTTTTATTAGGAAAGCAAACATCACGTTAGCCACAACTGTTTCACATGGCTGCATGGATACTACAGAAAAGAAAGACTATGTGTGGGTTTAATGTTTACACTTGGTACTAAGATATGAATTGGAAATATTAACCATTTGATATCTTCTTTTAGGATAGTAGTTTTTTAAAAGGCTTTAATGAGACATAATTCACATACAACAAAGTGTACATAAAGTACATAATTTTATGTGTGTGTATGTGTGTGTGTATATACATATTACATAGTTTTATGTGTATGTGTATATGTACACACATATATATACAAAACACATAATTCTTTTTATAAATATATATTTTTATTATTATACTTTAAGTTCTAGGGTACATGTGCACAACGTGCAGGTTTGTTACATATGCATACTTGTGCCATGTTGGTGTGCTGCACCCATCAACTCGTCAGCACCCATCAACTCGTCATTTACATCAGGTATAACTCTCAATGCAATCCCTCCCTGCTCCACCTTCCCCATAATAGGCCCCAGTGTGTGATGTTCCCCTTCCCGAGTCCAAGTGATCTCATTGTTCAGTTCCCACCTATGAGTGAGAACATGCGGTGTTTGGTTTTCTGTTCTTGCGATAGTTTGCTGAGAATGATGGTCTCCAGCTGCATCCACGTCCCTACAAAGGACACAAACTCATCCTTTTTTATGGCTGCATAGTATTCCATGGTGTATATGTGCCATATTTTCTTAATCCAGTCTGTCACTGATGGACATTTGGGTTGATTCCAAGTCTTTGCTATTGTGAATAGTGCTGCAATGAACATATATGTGCATGTGTCTTTATAGAAGCATGATTTATAATCCTTTGGGCATATACCCAGTAATGGGATGGCTGGGTCATATGGTACTTCTAGTTCTAGATCCTTGAAGAATCCCCATACTGTTTTCCATAATGGTTGAACTAGTTTACAATCCCACCAACAGTGTAAAAGTGTTCCTATTTTTCCACATCCTCTCCAGCACCTGTTGTTTCCTGGTTTCCTGACTTTTTAATGATCGCCATTCTAACTGCTGTGAGATGGTATCTCATTGTGGTTTTGATTTGCATTTCTCTGATGGCCAGTGATGATGAGCAGTTTTTCATGTGTCTGTTGGCTGTATGCATGTCTTCTTTTGAGAAATGTCTGTGCATATCCCTTGCCCACTTTTTGATGGGGTTGTTTGTTTTTTTCTCATAAATTTGTTTGAGTTCTTTGTAGGTTCTGGATATTATCCCTTTGTCAGATGAGTAGATTGCAAAAATTTTCTCCCATTCTGTAGGTTGCCTGTTCACTCTGATGGTAGTTTCTTTTGCTGTGCAGAAGCTCTTTAGTTTAATTAGATCCCATTTGTCAAATTTGGCTTTTGTTGCCGTTGCTTTTGGTGTTTTAGACATGAAGTCCTTACCCATGCCTATGTCCTGAATGGTATTACCTAGGTTTTCTTCTAGGGTTTTTATGGTATTAGGTCTAACATTTAAGTCTCTAATCCATCTTGAATTAATTTTCATATGAGGAGTAAGGAAAGAATCCGGTTTCAGCTTTCTACTTATGGCTAGCCAATTTTCCCAGCACCATTTATTAAATAGGGAATCCTTTCCCCATTTCTTGTTTTTCTCAGGTTTCTCAAAGATCAGATGGGTTTAGATGTGTGGTATTCTTTCTGAGGGCTCTGTTCTGTTCCATTGGTCTATATCTCTGTTTTGGTACCAGTACCATGCTGTTTTGGTTACTGTAGCCTTGTAGTATAGTTTGAAGTCAGGTAGCATGATGCCTCCAGCTTTGTTCTTTTGACTTAGGATTGTCTTGGCAATGCGGGCTCTATTTTGGTTCCATATGAACTTCAAGGCAGTTTTTTCCAATTCTGTGAAGAAACTCATTGGTAGCTTGATGGGGATGGCATTGAATCTATAAATTACCTTGGGCAGTATGGCCACTTTCACGATATTGATTCTTTCTATTAATGAGCATGGTATGTTCTTCCATTTGTTTGTGTCCTCTTTTATTTCACTGAGCAGTGGTTTGTAGTTCTCCTTGAAGAGATCCATCACGTCCCTTGTAAGTTGGATTCCTAGGTATTTTATTCTCTTTGAAGCTATTGTGAATGGGAGTTCATTCATGATTTGGCTCTCTGTTTGTCTGTTACTGGTGTATAAGAATGCTTGTGATTTTTGCACATTACTTTTGTATCCTGAGACTTTGCTGAAGTTGATTATCAGCTTTGGGAGATTTTGGACTGAGACAATGGGGTTTTCTAAATATACAGTCATGTCATCTGCAAAGAGGGACAATTTGACTTCTTCTTTTCCTAACTGAATACCCTTGATTTCTTTCTCTTGCCTGATTGCCCTAGCCAGAACTTCCAAAACTATGTTGAATAGGAATGGTGAGAGAGGGCATCCCTGTCTTGTGCCAGTTTTCAAAGGGAATTTTTCCAGTTTTTTCCCATTCAGTATGATATTGGCTGTGGGTTTGTCATAAATAGCTCTTCTTATTTTGAGATATGTTCCATCAATAACTAGTTTATTGAGAGTTTTTAGCATGAAGGGCTGTTGAATTTTGTCAAAGGCCTTTTCTGCATCTATTGAGATAACCATGTGGTTTTTGTCTTTGGTTCTGTTTATATGCTGGATTACATTTATTGATTTGTGTATGTTGAACCAGCCTTACATCCCAGGGATGAAGCCCACTTGATCATGGTAGATAAGCTTTTTGATGTGCTGCTGGATTCGGTTTGCTAGTATTTTATTGAGGATTTTTGCATCGATGTTCATCAGGAATACTGGTCTAAAATTCTCTTTTTTTGTTGTATCTCTGCCAGGCTTTGGTATCAGGATGATGTTGGCCTCATAAAATGAGTTAGGGAGGATTCCCTCTTTTTCTATCGATTGGAATAGTTTCAGAAGGAATGGTACCAGCTCCTCCTTATACCTGTGGTAGAATTCAACTGTAAATCCATCTGGTCCTGGACTTTTTTTGGTTTGTAGGATATTAATTACTGCCTCAATTTCAGAGCCTGCTATTGGTCTATTCAGGGATTCAACTTCTTCCTGGTTTAGTCTTGGGAGAGTGTAAGTGTCCAGGAAATTATCCATTTCTTCTAGATTTTCTAGTTTATTTGCATAGAGGTGTTTATAGTATTCTCTGATGGTAATCTGTATTTCTGTGGGGTTGGTGGTGATATCCCCTTTCTCATTTTTTATTGTGTCTATTTGATTCTTCTCTCTTTTCTTCTTTATTAGTCTTGCTAGCAGTCTATCAATTTTGTTGATCTTTTCAAAAACCCAACTCCTGGATTTGTTGATTTTTTTGGAGGGTTTTTTGTGTCTCTGTCTCCTTCAGTTCTGCTCTGATCTTAGTTATTTCTTGCCTTCTGCTAGCTTTTGAATGTGTTTGCTCTTACTTCTCTAGTTCTTTTAATTGTGATGTTAGAGTGTCAATTTTAGATCTTTCCAGCTTTCTCTTGTGGGCATTTAGTGCTATAAATTTCCCTCTACACACTGCTTTAAATGTGTCCCAGAGATTCTGGTATGTTGTATCTTTGTTCTCATTGGTTTCAAAGAACATCTTCATTTCTGCCTTCATTTCGTTATGTACCCAGTAGTCATTCAGGAGCAGGTTGTTCAGTTTCCATGTAGTTGAGCGGTTTTGATTGAGTTTCTTAGTCCTGAGTTCTAGTTTGATTGCACTGTGGTCTGAGAGATAGTTTGTTATAATTTCTGTTCTTGTACATTTGCTGAGGAGTCCTTTACTTCCAATTATGTGGTCAATTTTGGAATAAGTGTGATGTGGTGCTGAGAAGAATGTATATTCTGTTGATTTGGGGTGGAGATTTCTGTAGATGTCTGTTAGGTCTGCTTGCTGCAGAGTTGAGTTCAATTCCTGGATATCCTTGTTAACTTTCTGTCTCATTGATCTGTGTAATGTTGACAGTGGGGTGCTAAAGTCTCCCATTATTATTGTATGGGAGTCTAAGTCTCTTTGTAAGTCTCTAAGGACTTGCTTTATGAATCTGGGTGCTCCTGTATTGGGTGTATATATATTTAGGATAGATAGCTCTTCCTGTTGAATTGATCCCTTTACCATTATGTAATGGCCTTCTTTGTCTCTTGTGATGTTTGGTGGTTTAAAGTCTGTTGTATCAGAGACTAGGATTGCAACCCCTGCTTTTTTTTGTTTTCCATTTGCTTGGTAGATCTTCGTCCATCCCTTTATTTTGAGCCTATGTGTATCTCTGCATGTGAGATGGGTCTCCTGAATACAGCACACTGATGGGTCTCGACTCTTTATCCAGTTTGCCAGTCTGTGTCTTTTAATTGGACCATTTAGTCCATTTACATTTTAGGTTAATATTGTTATGTGTGAACTTGATCCTGTCATTATGATATTAGCTGGTTATTTTGCTCATTAGTTGATGCAGTTTCTTCCTAGCATCGATGGTCTTTACATTTTGGCATGTTTTTGCAATGGCTGGTACCGGTTGTTCCTTTCCATGTTGAGTGCTTCCTTCAGAGTCTCTTGTAGGGCAGACCTGGTGGTGATAAAATGTCTCAGCATTTGCTTGTCTGTAAAGGATTTTATTTCCCCTTAACTTATGAAACTTAGTTTGGCTGGATATGAAATTCTGGGTTGAAAATTCTTTTCTTTAAGACGTTGAATATTGTCCCCCACTGTCTTCTGGCTTGTAGAATTTCTGCCAAGAGATCTACTGTTAGTGTGAAGGGCTTGCCTTTGTGGGTAACCCGACCTTTCTCTCTGGCTACCCTTAAGAGTTTTTCCTTCATTTCAACTTTGGTGAATCTGACAATTATGTGTCTTGGAGTTGCTCTTCTTGAGGCGTATCTTTGTGGCGTTCTCTGTATTTCCTGAATATGAATGTTGGCCTGCCTTACTAGGTTGGGGAAGTTCTCCTGAATGATATCCTGAAGAGTGTTTTCCAACTTGGTTCCATTTTCCCCCTCCCTTTCAGGCACCCCAATCAGATGTAGATTTGGTCTTTTCACATAATCCCATACTTCTTGAAGGCTTTGTTCATTTCTTTTTCCACTTTTTTCTTTAGACTTTCTTCTCGCTTCATTTCATTCATTTGATCCTCAATCGCTGATACTCTGTCTTCCAGTTGATCGAGTCGGTTACTGAAGCTTGTGCATTTGTCACGTATTTCTTGTGTCATGGTTTTTATCTCTGTCAGTTCGTTTATGGCCTTCTCTGCATTGATCATTCTAGTTATCTATTCTTCCATTCTTTTTTTCAAGATTTTTACTTTCTTTGTGCTGGGTATGTAATTCCTCCTTTAGCTCTGAGAAATTTGATGGACTGAAGCCTTCTTCTCTCAACTCGTCGAAGTCATTCTCTGTCCAGCTTTGATTTGTTGCTGGCGATGAGCTGCGTTCCTTTGAAGGGGGAGATGTGCTCTTATTTTTTGAATTTCCAGGTTTTCTGCCCTGCTTTTTCCCCATCTTTGTGGTTTTATCTGCCTTTGGTCTTTGATGATGGTGACGTGCTGATGGGGTTTTGATGTGGGTGTCCTTCCTGTTTGTTAGTTTTCCTTCTAACAGTCAGGACCCTCAGCTGTAGGTCTGTTGGAGATTGCTTGAGGTCCACTCCAGACCCTGTTTGCCTGGGTATCAGCAGCAGAGGCTGCAGAAGATAGAATATTGGTGAACAGCGAGTGTACCTGTCTGATTTTTGCTTTGGAAGCTTCATCTCAGGGGTGTACCCCACCATGTGAGGTGTGGGGTGTTGGTCTGCACCTAGTGGGGGATGTCTCCCAGTTAGGCTACTCATGGGTCAGGGACCCACTTGAGCAGGCAGTCCGTCCGTTCTCAGATCTCAGCCTCTGTGTTGAGAGATCCACTGCTCTCTTCAAAGCTGTCAGACAGGGTCGTTTGCATCTGCAGAGGTTTCTGCTGCTTTTTATTCAGCTGTGCCCTGTCCCCAGAGGTGGAGTCTACAGAGACAGGCAGACCTCCTTGAGCTGCTGTGGGCTCCACCCAGTTCGAGCTTCCCAGGGACTTTGTTTACCTACTTAAGCCTCAGCAATGGTGGGCGCCCCTCCCCTAGCCTCGCTGCTGCCTTGCAGTTAGATCACAGACTGCTGTGCTAGCAATGAGGGAGACTCCGTGGATGTGGGACCCTCTGGGCCAGGTGTGGGATATAATCTCCTGGTGTGCAGTTTGCTAAGACCCTTGGTAAAGCCCAGTATTGGGGTGGGAGGTACCCGATTTTCCAGGTGTTGTGTGTCTCATTTCCCCTGCCTAGGAAAAGGGATTCCCTTCCCCCTTGTGCTTCCCAGGTGAGGGGATGCCTCGACTTGCTTCAGCTCTCGCTGGTCGGGCTGCAGCAGCTGACCAGCACCGATTGTCCAGCACTCCCTAGTGAGATGAACCCAGTATCTCAGTTGAAAATGCAGAAATCACCCGTCTTCTCTGTCGCTCGTGCTGAGAGCTGGAGACTGGAGCTGTTCCTTTCAGCCATCTTGCTCCACCCACCCCCAAAATACATAATTCTATGTGTATATACACACAGATGTATACATATGCACACACATACACACACACATTCATGAAGCCATCACCACAGTCAAGATAATAAACATCCATCATTCCCAAAAGTTTCTCATGGCCATATATAATGTCTTTCTCTTTCTCGCTCCCGACCACACCAGTATTGTGATAACCGCTTATTAGTTCTTACAGATTCCATAGAGTTTTCTGAACAGGTGATTAAGTCATCTGCATATGAAAATGATGTTGTTTCTTCTTTTCCTTAATGTGCATGCTTTTAATTATTACTATTATTATTACTTGCCTTTTTGGACTTGCTAGAACCTTCATGACAATGTTGAATAGAAATCGTAAGAATGCACATGTTTGCTTCGTTTCGAATTTTGGGAGACAGCATTCAATTTTTTTACCAATAGATGTAATTCTATCCATATGTTTTTGTACATACCTTTTATCACGTTTGTCAACTTTCCTT
Source organism: Theropithecus gelada (assembly GCF_003255815.1). Taxonomy (NCBI): domain Eukaryota; kingdom Metazoa; phylum Chordata; class Mammalia; order Primates; family Cercopithecidae; genus Theropithecus; species Theropithecus gelada. Next base: position 152,255,567 of record NC_037673.1, read on the forward strand.
CTATTTTTAGTTAGCTAAAGTATTTTTGGAAATGAAACATCACACTCTATTTTTCTTCTTCTGTTGACATGGTCACACTTTTAAATACAAATTAGTTAATAATAACAAATTTGTAAATTATATCAATTGATTTTTTAATATTAAACCAATTCTGTGTTCCTGGGATAAGTAACATTTGATCTTGATGTACTATCCAAAAATATATGTTTAATTAATTAGGTCTGTAGTTTTATTTTCTTGTCATACTGTTGCCAGGTTCTGGTATTAGAGTGATGCTGGCTTTATACAATGAGTTGGGAACTAGTGGACTCCTCTTCAATTTTCTGGAATCATTTATTAGACTTGGCATTTTTTTCTTCCTTCAATGTTTGGTGGATTTCACCAATGCAAACATCTTGGTCTGGAGTTTCCTTGGCCTGGAGTTTTCTTTGTGGGAAGTCTTTTAACTGCAAATTTAATTTCTCTGATAGATATTTAGCTATTTATGTTATCTATTTCTTTTTAAATAAGCCTTGATAATTTGTATCTTTCAGGGAAATTGTCCATTTTCTCTATGCTGCCAATTTTATTGACATAAAGTTGTTTATAACTTAGTATCTGTAGAATCTGTTGTGATGTCAGTTCTTCCATTCATGGTATTAGTCATTTGTAACTTCTTTTTTCCCTGATCAATCTTGGTGGAGATTTTTAAAATTTTATTTATTTTCTTAACAAGCTATGTTTTGGTTTTATCTTTTTTTCTTTAGGTTTTTGTTTGCTTTACTGCTTTCCTACCTTTAAAATGTTATTTTCTTATTATTTCCTTTCTGCCCCTTACTCTGAGTTTTACTTGCTCTTCTTTTTCTATTTTTCCTCACGTTTCTGTAAATATCTTTGTTTTATTCCTTTTCCTGAGCAATTCTTCTACTACTGTTTGGATAATGTAAGGGCAGTTTTTACTGTATTCCTCCATCCTTATTGACCCGGACACTAGCACAATGGCTCATGCGTGAGTATGCCATGCTTCTTTATCACTGATACCGTGCGTCTGTTCAAGAATTCCTTATTTAGTCTCTGTCTTTCCATAACACTTCATGTCTAAGATCTTCTTGGTTACTTTTGAGATAATCTCTACACTAGCCATGCTCTATTAATCCTAACTTTCTACCGCTTCTTGATATAAAAGCTTTATTTTGTTTCCTTCAAGTGCAAATCGTTTCTCCATTTCCTAATCTCTACCTTAGATATAGTTCGCATGTTGTTAAACATCTTTTTGACCACTGGAACACCTGTAAAAAGTTAACGTTTAAGGGCAGAATCCATTTGCTGTTCAGTTTTCTGTCTCCCCCTAGCCATTATTGGTACCTTCTATATTATTTCATTATGCACGTAATAGGAAACCAGTAACATTTTTGTTGAATTTGATTGAAATTCATTTCCAATATTTAGATCATCTACCACATTTGTCGTTGAGAAGTCATTACCAAAAGAACACACACATAATTTTTTATTTCAGTAAGAGTATCCTTCTTTTAAAGTATACCTTTTTTAAAAAAAAGTTAAAAAACTAACATGCAGCAACTTGAATGGAACTATTTTAAGTGGAATAACTCAGGAACAGAAAGTCTAAATACTGCATTGTCTTAAGTGAAATAACTCATTATCTTAAGTGAAGTAACTCAGAAACAGAAAGTCCAAATACTGCATGTTCTCACTTATAAATGGCAGATAAATAATGTGTACACATGGACACAGAAAGTGTAACAATCGACACAGAAAGTGGAATAATAGACATGTAGACTTGGAAGGGTTCTGGGGTGGTGTGGGAGGGATGAGAAATTATAATAATTAATGGATACAATGCACATTATTCAGGTAATGGCTGCACTCAAAACCTAGACTTCCCAACTTCACAGTGTATCCACATAACCAAACTGCCCTTGTGATTGCTAAATCTATTATTTTTTTAAAAAGAAAAGTCATTACCCAAAGAACACATACATAATTTTTATATTTCAGTAAGAGGATATCTCTCAAAAAGTTAAAAAAGCATACCACTTCTGCAGTTATAATTTTATGATGCACCAGGGGAAAAGTACTTCTAAAAGGAAAGCAGGAAACAACTTATCCAAAATTTTAAATTATTTAGTCTTCAGTTTTAAATACCATCTCAGAAGATTTAATATGACCTCTATTTTTAATCTTTAAAATCTTCCTTCTTTTCAGCCAGAATCAATTTTTATATAGCCCTGACACACTACAGGGAAACAGTTCACTATCCCATAGACCTCTTTGAACATTTACACCATTGCTCATACCAACAGGGGGCTTCTTAGAATTCAGCAGCAATTTTTATGACCATACATGTTTTATACAATGTTGCACTTTTTCCCCCTTCTTTTTCTGTGTAAGTTTTTCAAAAGAAGAGGATGAGAGAATTCCTCATCTTATTTTAAAAAATGAACATCACCTTCTGGCCTAACTCTATTACAGAGAACAAGTTTTCAGGTGATGTGAAGGAAAGGAAAAAGCATTTTTTACAACTTACCATCGTATGAGTACAGACATATATTAGACATAACAGCAGCAACAACAGAAACTAATGGATTTCTAGAAACTTTTTGAAGAAAAAAATAGGAGAAATATCTTAGTAATTTTGACTTTGTCAAAGACTTTAAAATATGACAAAAAGAACACAAAAGTAAAAAAGGAAAAGATGTTTTTGCTCTTCTAAAAGCCTTGGTTAAAAAAATGAAGTCAGTGCACAGAAAAGGAGGAAACATTTGCAAAGCATATATAAACAAATAACTTTTCTCCAGGCTATATTAAAAAAGAAAACAACTTTTGTAACGCAAAGAGAGAAGCAACCCAATGAAAATGGGGCAAAGATTTTTACAGACATTTCACCTAGGAACATGCACATGAATGGAAAATGAGAAAAGTTCAACTTCATTAGTCACCGGGGGAGATGCACCTTTAAACCACAAGGAGATACCATCACATACCCCTAGAAAGGCCAAAGTTAAATAAAGAAACTGAAAATACCAGGTACTGGTGAATATGTGGAGCAAAGAGAAGTTTCACCCACTACTAGTGACAATACAAAATGCTACCGCTGCTTTGGAAAACAGTTTTAACAGTTTTCAAAGAAGTTAAACTTAAAATCACTTACTATCTAACCATTGGTGTCCTAAGTATTTAGCCAGGAGTAAAGAAAGCATATGTCCACATAAAAGAACTATAGATGAATATTCACTGCAGCTCTGTTTGTAATAGCCAAAACTGGAAACAAACAAAAATGGCTGGCAACAGAGGAATGGATAAACAAATTGTGATATAGTCACACAATGGAAAACTGCTTGGCACTAAAGCAAACTACTGATGCAGGCAATAGCGTGGAGGAATTTCATAATAATGCTGAATGAATGAAACTAGACAAAAAAGAAATACATATCGTATAAGTCCATTTATATAGAATCTCAGAAAATGCAAGCTAACCCATAGTAACATGTCATGTCAGTGGTTGCCTAGGTTAGAAGAAGCTGATTAGAGAGGGATAGGAAAGACAGATTATGGAGAAATACAGGTAAACTCTTGGGTCTGTTGGATATGTTCATCATCCTCCTTGTAGAATTAATTAATTAATTCCATAGGTAGAATTAATTCCATAGGTCAAACCTGCTAAAACTATACCTGTTAAATATATGCAGTTTCACATATGTCAGTTATGTATCAACAAATATTTTAATAACAGCATAAATGAAGATGATAGAAATGAGTACTTTGCAGAGCATTTTACTTGTGAAACTTATGTCGAACTCAGCAACCTGGCACATTTGCTGTTAAGGACTCATGTAAAACTTGTGATGTTTCTCTAGGCCTTCATCGGCCTTGCACGAAGCTGTGACAATTTAAAGGCATTTCAGTTTGTTATTTTTAAATAGAATTCACATTTTTTTTTGAGTTGTTATGGTATTTTTACCCCCTCTTTATAGCCTTAATAGCAACTGGCTGGGTCAGAGGCAAAAGCATCTGGCATTCCTGTGACAGTTCTGCCATAGTCTTTTGAGGAGCGAGTGAAATCTCCTGATAACCACTGCTGTGACCAATACTTCTATTGTACAGATGTAATGATGACACCTTTTGGAGGACCTGCTAGAGTTGTAGAATTGTAGCTTTGTAATAGTGCATATCATTGTAATATTTCGAGGATTGCTGAGCAAATAAAAATCGAAGACATACCTAACACCCTGTGCAAACTGGGTCTGTTCATCTCCACTGCACCTTTAGCCTTAAGCTTAATTTTTAAAGTTGTTTTGAGGCTTACGTAGGTAAGAGCCTTCTTTATCTTCACCTATATTTGAAATAACGTCAGAACAATAATATCTGTATATCTTTCCATTTTGGAACGCAAGACACTTTTTAAAAATAAAAAATAAATGCAAAACACATTGCAAAGCACCACATGAATGGAAGTGGTTGTGTTATATTGATAAGCAATTTACCTTCCTTCTAAAGTGCCTCAAATCAACACTTTATGGGAAGGAGAATGTTGGAATTTAATTAGAAAAATAATGCACTTCGTAGGCCCAACCTTTTGACCTTAGACGCAAATTTCTGTATTTGTAAGAGTTATAGTGTCTTCATCTAAAGCTTAGCTGCCTTTCTTCCTCGATGTTCTCTATTTGTGATCATCTAGGTCCATGACCAAATACCCCTCTCTATCATAGTGTTTCTCTATGTAGGTTTACTTAGGGCATTGAAATGGCATTTCATCACTTAATTGTTAGCCAAGTGACAAATAAGAAACTATGAAAAGTATTTTAAAGCATTCTAGGTACAGGGATATTCTGCCTTTATCTGATGACCTTCACTGTGCTTCAATGAGAAGATGTATTTCTACATTACAATCATGTGAAAATATTAGGTTAAAAATATACTGATTAGAAAGACTGATAAGAATATAGCACAGTGGAAACCAACTGATAAATACTCATTTTTATGCCCACTATATACTCAACATTTTGGAATACATTCCCTATCTTCAGGGAACTTATGGTTGTACTGACATGCTGAGAAACGTTTTAAACATCAGCTATCTTTTATATGTGAAAGATCTACTGAAGTCTTATGGGCCTTAAAAAAATTAAAGCCTAGAGGATTTCTAAAAATGCAAATGCTACAAGAGGAGGGTGGTAGCTGTTTGTGCTAGGATTAAATTCAGTCCAACTGTGTCTTTAATTAGAAATGTCTCCAAATCACACCAAAATGGCCACATCCTGAAGCCCAGGTTTTAAGATGACGATTGAGACTGAATTCCCATGCATAGTCATCTGATAGGGTTTGCCAAGTTACTCATGGCCAACTTAAATCAGTGTGAAGAATACATGTCTAGCAATAGGATTTGGATGTTAGTTTAAAGTTTAAGATAAAGTTCTTCCTTCTTGCAAATATGGACAATGTGAGCAGTTTATATCTAGAGTAATAGGGCCTTTCTCTCTGTGCCTCATTTTCCTCCCATATTGAATGAGGTTCCTAACAGTATCTGTACTTGATAAGTTGAAGAGGTTATGACAGTGCCCAGTTCCGAGTAAGCATTCAACAGTTGGTAACTGTTCTCATTTTAAAACATTTTTCTACAAACAGTCAAGCTTAAATGGTGAAGTTTCTTCAATACGTTTTGTCCCAATGTACTTAAGTAAAAATTCTTATTGTAAATTAATGCTTCTCAAAATGTGTATTGAGGGGCATCTATTCTGCTTGATCAAATTTTTATGTGAAAAAATAAAAGAGTTCTTTGTCTAAATATGTTTGGGAAACAATCCCTGAGAAGTACAATAAAGTTAAATCTTATTGCTGCAAGCCTTTCCGAGCCTTGAATATGATAATATGTGTTATGACTATAGGAAAGGGTCAGTATGCAGAACTTAAGTGTTAAGGTCAAACTCTGTCTAATACCATTTGTCTTTCCTGAAAACTTAATAAAGTCAGCACTACTTTTTGTTTAGCAGATAAGGTAAAATTGCTGAAAGAACTGTATCTCCTATGACCCAATTTTCCTTCCAATCATATAACACAGAGGGAGGGAGCCATTAGTGTGGGTGACTGCATTGTTTTTCAGCAGTGGGCTTATGGCAGAACTGGAATTTTAAATTTGAGGGTGGAAGCATATAACAGGATGCTTTTGACTGCAAGTTACAGAAAAACAACAACACAGAAAGTGGCATAACCTGCAAGAACATTTATTATCTCATCCTATAATAAGTTTAGAGATAGGTTCCAAAGTTAGTTAATCCAACAGTTCAGTGACTTAAATCATAGACTTAGCTCTTAGGCTTAACTCTCTTTCAATTCTTCCTCTCTACCCTTCTTAGCATGTTGGCTTGTCCTCTTATGTGAGTTACCAAGTTGAAAACAGTTCAAAGCAGCAGCCCAGACAGTGGTGACCAATTAGAAAATGGGGGCATCCAGTTTTCTTTTCCTTTATTTAGAATGGGAAGACGTTTCTACAAGTCCCCAAACAGACTGTACTTAATATCTTATTGGCAAAAATGGGGTCATGAGTCTAAGCCTAGAGCAATTTATTAGCCTAGGAGAATAAAACCACCTTGATAAGAATACTCAAGACTTTTTGGAAAAACCCAGCCTCCCTGAAGCATGTGGTCACCCAAAGGAGGTTGGAGTAATTGGGATCCTCTTAGCAAGGAAGAAAGGGAGAAATGACTGTTAGATTGCCAACCAATGGTGTCTGTCACACAGTTGCCTAGAACTCAGATTTTGTTAACCCATATAACATTGTTGGTACTATTTTCATATCCAGTAGAATAAACTATTCATGTGAATATATATATAATTGGACAGTCACATTTGGGGAGGCAAAAAACAAATTCAATATTGAGCTTTATTTCATTATTTAAACCAAACTTCTTGTTAATCTTTGCTACTTCTAGCTAGTTTCACTTGGCTTTGTTTGTTAGTGTCCACTAACAAATACAACTGAGTCTGAATTTCTATGAGTAAGGTTAACATTGTGAAGATTTACATTTCATACCACAGAGCGAAATTCAGTCAATACTCAAGAGGAAATAGCTGTGATCAGGCACCACATCTGCACACTTTTAATAACAAAAGTATTTGGACTGGAGGCTAGACTGACTGAATTTAGTAATTGCCCCCTTGCCATGCCACAGAAAAATTACCTGGCTTTTAGCCAAAACCTATGAACTTTTCATTCTAAACATCAAATGTCCTATTCCTTGTAAATTTCAAAGTTGAAACTTGTGGATGTGGCCTGTATTTAATTACAGATATAAAACAGCAAAATATATTTATAAAACTGTAACGCATTTTGTACGCTAGAGTGATTTCACTTTTCGTGCAGCCAGATCTTCATGCTTCCCATCTGTGCTACTGCTTCGTGGATGAGGCATTGCTGGTCCTACCACCCTAAGAGCCAAAATGATGCTGACTGAAAACGTTCTTGACAACTTCCCTGGATAGTGTTGTCTCCTCCAAATTTACTCCTCAAAGATAGGTGGTTGGAATGATTAAGTAACGATAGAATTTCCTTTGGATGCAAGTGTTCCTTCTTGTAACAAGTAATTTTTCAGGCTTCTAAAAAACCTAATTGTATAAGATGCGGTTTGAAGGAAGATAACTTAAAAATAAAATATATGGAGAAAAGGTATTTTTTTCTTCTTAAACTACTACATGATATCTTATGTTTAAATGATAATGAAAGTAATTAACATAATTGTAACATCATAAAGGTTTTCATTACTTTCCAAAGAAGTTCATATTAAAAAAGTTATTCAACACCACACCTCTCTAAAGTAAGGCTGTTTTAACCACTTGATAGGTTAGAAAATCGAGGCGTGAAAATGGAAATTGGCTTGCCTCCATTTTCATAGGCATGGTGTAGTTTGATTTAATTTAGATCTTAATATCTTGTCCTTTATAGTAAGAAAGACAAAGATTTTATTGTCATTTTTTGTTTCTATGTTCCAGCTGAAAAAGCTGGATTGGGGGAGTTTCACAGTAAATCATCCTTATTTGTCTGGTGACTAAATAGCAGAACTGCAAGAACTTCAAGGGCACAGCTGCTATACAGAATTTAAGAGCTCTGAAGTTAGCCACACTTTGGCTCAAAAGCCAGTCCTGAAGCTGAATACATGTGTGACTTGGGGCAAATCCCCTCCTGATTTCAGTTTTGTACCTTTAAAGTGGGAATAAGTTTACATCAACCCTCTAAATGGATGATGGTCACACATGTTTGCTTAGATAGTGCTTGGCACACAGCATGGCCCATAGGAATCTCCATGAATGCTTGGTATCTCTTAAGTTTCCGATGATACCACTGCTTTAAAAAATGTTTAAAAAAGATTATTCTCAAAATTAGAATTGTTTTAGTGGTAGTTGGTATTCTGAATTAACTATTGACTGAATGTTGTTTCCCACAGATGTGGAGATAGTGCATAAATCTTGAATTTTCCTACTTAATAGTCTGTTTGAAAATTCACTTTGATACTTTAACATACATCTCCCTTGGTGTCTGTCACAGAGCACTGCCAAAATCTGTCAGTCAGAGTTATCGAGGTATGCTTTAAATACACATATGTGCAAACACACAATATTACCATGTACTGGGAAAGGAGACAGTGGGATAAAGAAATGTTATTATTTACATCGTCATTATGCTTGAGTTAGCACCCAAGAAGTTTTTAATAGCTCTGACCTTGGTGACTCTGCACAGCTGAACTTGAGCCAGAAAACCTGGATTTGCGTTTGTATTCTCAACAGGAAGTTTTAGATATGTTATTTCTGTTTCTGCCTGTAAAAATCCAGCTCATACATTTCCCTTGTGGGTAAGGACATAGATTGGTTAATATCGTCTGAACCAGATCTATCTTTCTGCTGTTTTTATTTCAGAATTTTACTTCCATTTGAATCCTAGGTGAGCAGAAAAATACTTATTTTTCTTAAAATGAAAATAATCACCCATGTTATTTCTTATATAAGTTCATATTGTGAGATTTTAAAAATATGGATTCAGGGACTCCAATAGCTAAAAGAGGCTTTGGAGGTCATTTAATCAAATATTTTTATTTTAGAAATCGGGTCACTGAGGCTCAGGGAAGGGAAGGAAATTTCCCAGGTGGTAAACCCAGGGGTGCTGACTTTCAATCTATCATAATTTCCATAAATAACAGGCTTGTACCTATAATCAATTGAGCTTTTAAAGATTTAAGAAGTAAAAGGATTAATCAGAAAACCACTTACAGGCATAGCTTGGAGAGATTGCTGGTTGATTCCAGACCACCACCACAAAAAAAGAAAAAAAGAAAAAAGAATATAGCAAGAAAACAAGTCATGTGAATGTTTTGGTTTCCCAGTGCATATAAAGTTTTGTCTACACTGTACTGTAGTCTATTTGGGTGCAATGGCATTATGTCTAAAAATAATGTAAATACCTTAATTAAAAAATACTATATTGCTAAAAAATACTACCAATCATCTGAGCCTTCAGTGAGTAGTAATCTTTGTGCCGGCAGAGGGCCTTGCCTTGATGTTGATGGCTGCTGACTGATCAGAGTGGTGTTTGGCGAAGCTTGGGCTGGCTGCAGCAATTTTCTAAGGCAACAATGAAGTTTGCCTCCTTGGTAGATTCTTCCTTTCACAAAATATTTCTCCATAGCATGACATGCTGTTTGATAGGGTTTTACCCACAGTAAAACTTCTTTCAAAATTGGAGTTGATCCTCTTGAATCCTGCTGCTGCTTTATCAACAAAGTTTATAGAATATTCTAAAACCTTTGTTGTCATTTCAACAAATTTTCACAGCATCTTCGCCAGGGGTAGATTCTAGGTCAAGAAACCACTTTATTTATCCGTAAGACGCAACTGCTCATTCATTGAAGGTTTATCATGAGACTGCAGCAATTCAGGCACATCTTGAGGCTCCACTTATTCAAATTCTTTTGCTGTTTCTACCATATCTGCAGTTACTTCTTCCTCTGAAGTCTTGAACCCCTCAAAGTTATTCGTGAGGATGAAATCAACTTCTTCCAAACTTCTGTTAATGTTGCTATTTTTACTTCCTCCCATGAATCATTATTATTATTATTGTTGTTGTTGTTTGAGACAGAGTCTTGCTCTGTTGCCCTTGGCTGGAGTACACTGTCATGCTCATGGCTCAGTGCAGCCTCAACTGGGCCCAAATGATCCTCGCAAGTAGCTGGGTCCACAGGTATGCACCACCACACCTGACCTTTTTTAAAAAAAAAAAAAAATTTTGTAGAGATGGGGTCTCCCTATATTGCCCAGGCTGGTCTCAAATTCCTAGGCTCAAGAGATCCACCTGCCTTGTCCTCCCAAAGATCTGGGATTACAGACATGAGCCATTGCTCCTGGCCACAAATGTTCCTAATGACATCTAGCATGGTGAATTATTTCCAGAAGGTTTTTAATTTACTTTGCCAAGATCCATCAGAAGAATCACTATCCATGGCAGCTATAGCCTTACCAAATATATTTCTTATGAAAACTGAAAGTCAGAATTACTTATTGATCCATGGGCTGCTGAATGCCTGTTGTGTCAGCAGGCGTGAAAACAACATTCATCTCCTTGAATATCGCCATCAGAGTTCCGAGGTAACATTGTCAACGAGGAGTAATATTTTGAAAGAATATATTTTTCTGGTCAGTAGGTCTCAACAGTGGGTTTAAAATACTCACCAAACCATGCTGAAAACAGATATGCTATCATTTAAGCTTTCTTTTTCATTTCTAGATAAAGGGCAGTAGGATTTTTGAAATTGTTAGTGACCATTGCCTTCAACTTTAAGTTACCAGTGTCATTAGCTCCTAACGAGGGAGTCAGCCTGCCCTCTGAAGTTTTAAAGCCAGGCATTGACTTTTCCTCTGTAGCTATGAAAGCCCTAGATGGCATCTTCTTCCAACAGAAAGCTGATTTTTATACACTGAAAATCCATACACTGTTTAGTGCAGTCACCTTCATTAATGATCTCAGCTAGATCCTTTGCATATCTTATCTTGCTGTAACTTCTTGATTTTTATGTTATAGAGATGGCTTTTTTCCCCTTAAACCTCATGAACCAACCTCTGCTAATTTCCTACTTTTCTTTTGCAGCTCCCTCACCTCTCTCAGCTTGCAAAGAATTGAAGAGAGTTAGGGCCTTGCTCTGTGTTAGGCTTTGGCTCAAGAGCATGTTATAGCTGGTTTGATCACTCAAACTTTCTCCGTATCAAAAGTAAGACTTTTGTTTTCTTACCATTCATGTGTTCACTGGAGGAGCGATTTTAATTTTCTTCGAGAACTTTTCTTTTGCATTTATAACTTGGCTGTTTGGTGCAAGAGGCCCAGTTTTGGGCCTATTTTGGCTTTCTACATGCCGTCCTCACTAGACTTAATCATTTCTAGCTTTTGATTTAATGTGAGAGACATGCAACTCTTTCTTTCAAACTTGAACACTTAAAACCCATTGTAGGGTTATTAATTGGCCTAATTTCAATAGTATGATGTCTCAGGGAATAGGGAGTCCCCGAGAGAGACGGAAGAATGGCTGGTTGGTGGAACAGTTCACAACACTCATGGATGCAGTTTGCCGTCTGCTATGGGCCCCAATATGATTATAATAGTAACATCAAAGATCACGGTCACAAATCACTGTAACAAATATAATAATAATGAAAAAGCTTGAAGTATTTTGAGATTATCCATATGTGACACAGATACATGAAGTGTGTAAATACTATTGGAAAAATGTTGCCTGTAGACTTGCTGGATGCAGGGTTACCACAAACCTTCAATTTGCAAAAAAAAAAAAAAAAAAAAAAAAAAAAAAAGTGATATTTGGGAAGCATAATAATATGAAATGCAATAAATGAGCTATGCCATTTTTTGAAAGATGGGGAAATGAATGCTCAGAGCATTTCAGCAAAATCCTACAGGGTAGTTATTGGCAGAACTGGGACTAAATTTCAGGTTTCTAAACTCTAGATTCAGGGCTCTCTCCAATTGATATTGTTTAAGGAAACATGCCCATAAAGAGACTTCACTCCCACTAATAGTTTTTGAATGTTATTAACACCCCTATTTTTCTTGGCTTCTTCCTTTTGTATCTTTGCTACGAGCCATCCTGTATACAACTTAACACCTCTGCTGTGATCCGGGTGACACCTAATGATGATGAATCCTTTACTGAGGTGATTCACAGCTCTCTTGTGCGAGATGAGGGAGCTTACAGGCCTCTGCTTTTGTATACTTTCAAGCCACTAGTTTGTCTTTCTATGTCTGGAAAAGTCAACAGTGATTACTCTGCTGATGTATAATCTGATTAGTGGTGCTGGGGTTGGTGCTCTTCTCAGGGAACAATAAATCCCAGCAAGGCCTGCCCCGTTCTCTGCCGTGATGCCTGGGAGCCTTCACATTTAACCTGCAGCAGTAAGTTTGGCTCATCACCAAGCTTTCAGGTACTATAGAAACAGTTTTGTATTTTCACTTAACGACTTTTCTGGAAAACTACAGAGTTGCTGTAATTGTACCATATATGCCTTATGTCTGGGTAAAGATACTCAGGTTGAAATCCTCTGAGATCTGTCAAGAATTTCTTGATCTTGTCTCATTGCTTTCTCCCTTGACTTACCTCTTAGTATACTTAGTGTTGGTATAGCTTTCTGGCATCTGGATAGGTATGAACTCTAGACCTGAGCAGACTTGAGTTTGAAACTTCATTCTTCCAGTTGTTAATTACGTGACTTTGAGCACATTACTTAAAACTCTGTGAGTCTCAGTTCTTAATCTATAAAAATGGGAATAGTAATAACATGTAACCTATAAGAGCTTGTGATAATTAAATGAAAACCATGTAACACACTTAACACAGTGACTGATATATAATAAATGATCAATAAGTAGGCTAATGATGAAGATGATAATGACAATGATGATGACTGCCATGACATGTTTTGTGTAAGTATCTTCTCTGTAACCTTTGTCAGAGTAAGGGTAATGTCTGACGCTGTGTTTCTATTCTTCTCCCCATAGCATTTAGCATAAATGCATTTCATGAATGAAAGAACATGTACTTATTTAATAAACAGGAATTGATACCCAGAAAGTCTAAGGTGATCTGCTCTTCATGCTAGAGATCATTATGGTCTATTTGGGTAGAGGGAGTATGTTCACTTTTGGTCATTCAGCAAACAGTCAATAATTCCTTAGGTACTAGATGTTGCAGGAGATGCTAAGAAAGAATACAGAGACAAAGGACAGAGTTCCTGCTTTTAATAAGTTCACAGCTTAGTATGGCCAAACGGATATTGATGTAACATACGCATTGAGACAGAAGCAAGCAAGCATAAAAATATCAAGTGTTACCAAAGCCCAGAGCAGTAGGGAGGGGAAGTTGGTGGGTAGAGAGAAACCACTTGAAAACGGATTATTGAGTTAGGAGGTGCAGCATTATGTCTATGTATCATCAAAGTAAAAAAAAAAATAGTGAAAATACACTACATACAGTCTTGTGCTTTTGCAAATGTATTATGAACAGAACGCTTATTTTTCACACTCTGAATTTTGTGTAGTCAATAATCTTGCATATTAAAGGTAGCTCTGTTCTCTGACAACATTAACAACTACTCCCCAAAAGGAGAACTTGAATATATGTTATTCTCACAGTAAGCAGATTCAGAGGAATTCAGCTTTCAACGTTACTTTCAAAAAAGAAAAGATCAAATGATGATTAGCTTTTCAAAATCAATGTTCCTTCTATCTCAATTATCCATCACAAATAACACAATAATCTTCAAACCACATATTCTAAACATGAATACACAGAAGATCTAGGTTGATGAAAGAAGAGAGGCCTCGCTTGGGAAAGATCACAGTGCTTTTCTGTGTTTCAGTTTCATCATCTACAGACAGGATCTTTAATGCAGTCCTAACTTTCCTGACTAAATAATGCAAACTCGTAGGCACACTTCGAAACGTAAAAGGTATAAACAACTCAGTTTATCATCATCATTGTTATTTTGGCTGAAAATTTGTTTAGTGAGAAAATGCTTACTTCTGCCTTATCTTGGGCTTTTAGAGAGTGACATTCCCAGCAATATTTACATTTATGTAGAATTTATTTACTGCATGTCTTAGTGATGGCTCTTTAGGTTACAAGTAATAGATACTGATTCTAACTAATTTAATACAAACAGATTTTTTAAACATTGAAAAAATACAGGGGTATAGGATAGAATTTTTTAACATTGAAAAAATACAGGGGTATAGGATAGAATTTAAAAGTAGTACGTGCTGTTAGGTCTTATAAGGGACTGGAATGAGGATGTGGAGCTACCTGGCAATCTGCTTTCTGTATCTATCTATCTATCTATCTATCTATCTATCTATCTATCTATCTCAAAAAGAACTCTGCAAAATGGTATTTCCATAGCTCCTAGCCCCTATTAGCTCACACCATTCAGAGAATTCAAATGTCCAGATGAGAGAATCTGATTGATGGATCCTGGGTCATATGTACATCCATGGTCCAGTGAGAACTGGAGAATGGGTTTATTTGGTACAAACTTTGCAGAGGAATGTGTGTACACATGCATGGTGTGTGTGTGTGTGTGTGTGTGTGTGTGTGTATGTGCAGCCTCAGAAAGGGTAAGTCAGTCATGGACTGGGCGGATAATCCAGATGATATCCACCCTACAGGGAAAGAGTTCAGATACCAGAGGTAGTTACAAAAGGATATTCCTGTAGAAGATTGAAGCAAAATGCTTGGGGGTTAAAGAGTAAAGACAAGTTCAGGATGGGCAGGAATTTACCAGTCAAACTTCTGGGACGAGCAGCTGAGATGCTCAACTTCCCTGCAACTTTCAGTGAGTGGTCTGTGAAGGAGGATGCCCGGGGGCAAAAATCACTCAGCAGGAAGGCTCACTGAATCTGGATTTTCCCTCAGAAGGGGCTGCCAAGTGAGCGCTGTGGTTTAGAACCACATTGGGCATGCCAGCTGCAGATTTCCCAAAAGTCCATAGTG
The DNA here is from genome assembly GCF_003255815.1 of Theropithecus gelada. Classification (NCBI taxonomy): domain Eukaryota; kingdom Metazoa; phylum Chordata; class Mammalia; order Primates; family Cercopithecidae; genus Theropithecus; species Theropithecus gelada. The sequence continues at coordinate 152,270,602 of NC_037673.1, forward strand.
AAGCCCTTGGTAGGGTAGCCACATGCTCCCTTTCTCTGCCATCTGAAACCTCCTGATGGATATCCCCAGCAGGAAAATTCCTAGTGTTCCTTTTATTTCATAGCAATAGTGCTGCTTAAGGAAGCACACTAGGACTTTGACTGTGTATCTCATGGTTTACATTGGGGGTGAAATGTCAATAGAATGGAGTAATACAGAGACTTTCCCCCCTCACACAGGGATTGCTTCCTAAGAAGTTGTATGGAAATCAAACTTATATCATTCCAGTCATATTTTCTCTCTGGAGTAATTTTTGAGACATTTCTGCATTTCTGATCAATCTGCCATTAGATGATCAGTCTTTATGATTTGCTGTCTTGGGTTTTCTGTTCCTTGGTCTTCCATTTGAGAAGAAAAATGACCTAAGAACATGCCTACATGTCCAACATTATTACTACACTACTCCATTTAAGTGTTTCTGAGCACATTAAACTCAAACTATGCAAACTTCTCTTCTCTTACCAAGGTCCCTTTAACCCATCCTGGAACTTCTCTTGCCTTCTTCTGTGTAGAGTGGAGGTGACACGGGCTCTGGAAGTGCCTGTGTTTCTTTATCTCTTGGCTGTGTGACCCAGGCTACTTAAGCTCTCTATGCTTCAGTTTTGCCTCTGTAAACTGTGGATAATAATAATACCTGGGATTCCTCTGAGGAGTAAAGGACATTTTGTACGTGAACCCCTTAGAGCCCTGCCTGGCATGTGGTAAACTCTCAGTAGATGCTAGTTATTATAGTTATTGCCTATCTCTGTTTAATGGTATCATCATTTACCAGACTTCTAAGCTAGAGAGTTATTTCCTATTCCCTTCTCTCCATCAATTATTCATTATAATACCAGTAATAACAATGATAGTAAAATTTACTAGCTAACATTTGTTGAGCATTCACTGTATGCTGATCCTTAATTTATACTAAGTACTTCACACCATTAGCTTATTTAATCCTCTCTTGATAACTCTACTTCCATTTTAAAGATGAGAAATATGAAACTCAGAGAGATGAGGTAACATGTGCAATGTTACACAACTAGTGAATGGCAGAGCCATAATTTATATTCGGGTTCATCCGACTCCAAAGCTCTATTCACCACGATGAGATTCTGCAACCAAATTCAGTCTTTTTGCCTCTGAAATATCTCTGAAATTAATTCCCTTCTGTCTATCCCAGCTTCTACAATTCTCTCATCTGATCTTTGTTTTTTTTTTTTTTTTTTTTTTTTTTTTGAGACGGAGTCTGGCTCTGTCGCCCAGGCTGGAGTGCAGTGGCCGGATCTCGGCTCACTGCAAGCTCCGCCTCCCGGGTTCACGCCATTCTCCTGCCTCAGCCTCCCGAGTAGCTAGGACTACAGGCGCCCACCACCTCGCCCGGCTAGTTGTGGTTTTTTTTGTATTTCTTAGTAGAGACGGAGTTTCACCATGTTAGCCAGGATGGTCTCGATCTCCTGACCTTGTGATCGGCCCATCTCGGCCTCCCAAAGTGCTGGGATTACAGGCTTGAGCCACCACGCCCGGCCTCTCTTCTGATCTTAAGGCAGTTTTCTGTATGGTCACTTTGTCCCCAGTTTCTCATTTCTCAAATTATCCTCTAATCCCCTCTCAAAGTTATTTCTTGAAAGTAGTAAGTGGCTCACAAACTTTCAGTGGTTCTTCATTTCTGAAAAGTATTGGTCCTTCAAGGCCATCTTACCAACTTCTATCCTGCTGTCCAGTATTCTCATGTTCCTATATAGGAGGAGAAATAACTTTTATTCACCCATCACTAGGCTCCTGTTATAACAAAAGACAGGGTAACAAGAGAAAAGCACACACATTTATCCAATACAGATATGATGTAACATGAGAATCTTCATAAGGGAATAGAGACCCAAAGAAGCAGATAAATCTGTGTATTTTTTTAATGCTTAGGTTTTTGATAAAGAAGTGAATAGTTGTAGAGAAGTATGATTGGTAAAAAAAAACTATATGATCGAATGGTAACAAACTGGGGGAGGGGGAAGACTTAGCAAGACCTATTTGTTTAGATTCTTCTCTGTGTCTCTGTGTCTTCAGATGAAAGAGATATTTCTTTCTTAGAAGTAGAGAAAAGGCATCTCTTCAATGAGAAGGGTGGGAGAAGGTCAGAGTGACCTTACTGTTTTTCGTTTTTTCCAAATTTCTTTGGCTTAAAATATTTTGTAGGAACAGCTCCTGAACTCATCCTTCCCCTTGATTATTCTAATGTCCACACCCTTCAGTTCTATGATTTTGCTCTGACAATTGGATCTACCTTAATTGACTTCCACTCTCATCACCTTATTACCTTGCTGATCTTCTCAGATGTAGTTCAGATGGCTTTCACAAAGTGAATTTTTCCTTCTCTCTACGCTCATAACACTGTATTCATATATTTGTACATCAATTTAAATGGTGTATTATTGTTTGCTCTTTTTCTATATGTATCTTCACCCCTAGACTGTGAGTTCTTGGAGAGTAAACAGCATATCTCAAACATCTTGTGTCCCTAGCCAAGTGCCTGCCCATAGCAAGCCTTTCAAATATATTGATTCCAGGAAGAAACAAGTAAATGAACTTACCCATGTAGAGAAAGTTTAAGTAACCTGATATGATAGATTTTTTAAAAATAAATTTCAAAAAATGATTTTTTTTCCTCATTTATAATCTTTATAGGCTTGGGGTTTTTTGGTTATATGGTGTTTTAAAAAGGAGACCTACTCTTGTACTCTAAGAGCTAATGTTTCTATAAAGAAATTTGGGGCTCCACACGAAAGCCTATCATTCTTCAAAGAGGCAGACTTTTTTGAGTTTTGCTGCATAGAAGATTCAGGAGGTGATAATTAAAGTGATTAATAAGAGAATACGGGTGGTTAATAATCAGCTTACCAATTACTCATTAGAAGTCTCTACCTCCTAGATAGGAGAATTGTTTATTTAAACAAATTTTATTAGCTCTTGGATCATAATTTTAAAGAGTGAATCAAATTGGAGAGATCTTCTGAATGGTGGGTGGTAGGAGGAAGAATGATTGGAAAGGTAGACAGGGACCTACTCTCTTATTCACAGATGTTGTGGCATCAAATGCATTGCCTGTCACTAAGCCTTTTGCGAGTAAGATCATATCACAGACCCTATTTTGGGCAACTGGATGTGGTCCATGTGACTATGCCCCATCTCATGGCCATTTGGACCTCTTGTGGGCACCTGACCTATTCCTTGGGCTGGTTGGGCTGGAATTGTGAAGAAGGCTGGGGCCAACCAACTTCCTCTTGCAGGAATATGAACTGGGAAATAGGGAGACAAAAAGGCAGTCAGCAGGCTGAGTGCATGATATAAAGCAGCATACTTTAGGGATCACCTGCACCAGAATCAATGGAATTCTTATCAAAGTGCAGATTCTAAGGCTCCAGGTCCAGATTTCTTACTCATGGTTGACACATGCTCCCTGTTACCTACACTAAGGTTTAATACTCGTGGCTATATTTGAGGCTTGGAAAGCCATGATGAACCATGGACAAGCTAAAAGTACCAGAGAACAGCCACCATGAAGAAACAGAAACTCTGTGCAGGCAGACAAACATCTAACATAAGTTATTGGTGTAGATTGTTTGGATATAGGAAACTCATTATGGCCAAGCCTTAAGGGACAAGAAATTCATTAGAAGGATATAAAACAGTCTGCAAAATAAAAGGGAAGGGTTGGCTTGGTGTGGTAGCTCATGGCTGTAATCCCAGCACTTTGGGAGACTGAGGTGAGTAGGATCACTCAATTTCAGGAGTCCAAGACCAGCCTGGGCACCATGGTGAAACCTCGCCTCTACAAAAAATACAAAATTTAGCCAGGCATAGTCCCAGCTACTTGGGAGGCTGAAGAGGAGGATTGCATGAGCCCGGGAGGTTGAGGCTGCAGTGATCTGTGATCATGCCACTGCACTTCAGACTGGGTGACAATGAGACCCTGTTTCTAAATAGATAGGTAGGTAGGTAGGTAGGTAGACAGACAGACAGATGATAGATAGATAGATAGATAGATAGATAGATAGATAGATAGATAGATAGATAGATAGATAGATAGATACATAGATACATAGATAGATAGATAGATAGGAGAACCAGGCTCAGAAAAGGAAAGGACACAGGGCAGGTGTGGAGTAGCTATGGAGTAACAAGAGCTATGGTCATACCAGGACTGCTTCACTGTTGATATGAATGAACCCCAACCTATGTTTTCCCATCTTTGCATCATTCTACCCAAGACTGACTGTCTGGGGTGGTGGTGGTGGGAGAGTAAGAGTTCAGTTGGCCTAGCTTAGGTCATATGCCCATACCGCTCTCAAGAGAGAGCAGAAGAACCTGATTATCAGCCTCATTGTGTCTCCCTACCATGAGGGAAAGAAATTCACAAAAAAAGACTGGGTTGTCCCTAAAGCAAAAAAAGAGGATGCTAGGTATTCACCAAACAATGAATATTCTAGGGAGGAACATGACATATGTTGGAAGAGAAAGAGAAAGGACAGTATGGGGAGCATTAGATGAATGAGCAAAGGTCTTCAAACTCCTATTGCTGATGTCTCTGGAGGGACTTCATATACAGATCCACTTTCTGGGCCCTACTGCACTGGAGGCCCAGGTTTTCAGCTCTTCCTTATTTCTCATATATGTGCCTTGTTCTGGTCAGCACTTATTCAACCCAAGTGTGTCTCAAGTTCCTTGCGGCTAAAAATGAAATAGAACTTTCGAGTTCTGTCTTAAAAAGCTGAGTGGTCTTGAGCAGTAAGTGTCTATCTCCTTGGGCCTCAGTTTTGCCATTTGTGAATTAAGCAGTTGGGCTTATTAAGCTCCCTATGTCCCCAATGTCTTCAGCAATAGTACTCATCTAATCAGCTCCTGCTGTTTTCTTCTTTGGTCTCACTGTTGATGATGACTGTAAATGCAACAAACGAATTGCCAAATTCCAGAGAAAAAGAAATACTTTTTTTTTTTGGTGACATTACTTGGTCAAACTCTCAATTTGTCTTAGAAAATAGAAATGAAAACAATATTACAGTGCTCCCAGCTAAGGCTTGGGTGCTCTGGCCTGCATGCACCATGTCTGGAAGAAAAATGACGTTGAAGTTGGTGTCTGATGCCCCACAGAGTTCCCATAATGGAGAAGCCCTAGGGACTATAGCATCCAACAGTTACCATGGTGGTAAGGCCCTACCTGCATTTTTCTATTTAACAAGAGAAAAATCATTAAACGTGGTTTCCTTAGCTTTTACTGGCTGTGAAAATGTGGCAACAGAATTGGAACATACATCTACTTCTTGAGTTTCTCTTGAGAATTATAGAAGTAATCTGTGAAAACACAGAATACAAAGGAAATTGATTTTATTATTCCTCCTGCAGAAGGTACATTTACTAGGGGACTAAAACATTAGTCGGCTCATTTTTGTTTTTAAATGTGGTCATTGCTGATTTTGAATTGTATTTTGAATTCTTTGGATGAATAAATTAGACATGTAGTCTGTTCTTTGTCTTAGGGAGGCATAAACTTTGATGCTTATAAGGATCAAGCAGGACGTGAAAGAACGAAGCGGCTAGGCAAGGTGGCTCACGCCTGTAATCCCAGCACTTTGGGAGGCTGAGGCAGGTGGATCTGGAGGTCAGGAGATCACGACCATCCTGGCCAACATGGTGAAACCCCATCTCTGCTAAAAATACAAATATTAGGTGTGCGTGGTGGCATGCGCCTGTAGTCCCAACTACTCGGGAGGTTGAGGCAGGAGAATCGCTTGAACACGGAAGGTGAAGGTTGCAGTGAGCCAAGATCGCACCACAGAACTCCAGTCTGGCAACAGAGTAAGACTCCGTCTAAAAAAAAAAAAAAAAAAAAAAAAAAAAAAAAAAAAAGGAGCAATTAGCACTATAGGGAGTAGCAAGGAGGACACCTGCCCTATGTAAAACAATGTCTCTGAATCAGCTCCAGCCAATTGTTGCATTTTGGGAATGCAGATCTTATAGTGCTTCATCATCTGATTTTTCAAGATCACCTAGAATTTGGAATTTTTGTGTAAATTCTTCTTATTTTTAAATGTTAGCAACTAGTTTGTTTAAAAGCAAAATAGAATGTTCTGCAGATTCATACTTGTGTTGCAAATTTGCAAACAGGATTTCATTCTTTTTATGGCTGAATAGTATTATATTGTGTATATATACCACATTTTCTTTAGCCATTCATCCACCGATGGACACTAAGGTTGATTAAGTAAAGTAAGCCAGACACTGAAGACAAATACCACATGATCTCACTCATATGTGGAATCTAAAAGAGTTACTCTTACAGAAGTAGAGAGCAGAATAGTGGTTACCAGCAGCCAAGAATAATGGCGGTGGTTTGGGGGTAAGAGGGTGGGCAGAGGTTGGCCAACAGGTACAAAGTTGCAATTACATAGGAGGAATAACTTCCCATATTCCATTGCACAGTAGGGTTACTGTAATTAATAGCAATGTTTTGCAGATTTCTGAAGAGTTAGAAGAGCAGATTCTAAATGTTCTCAATACAAAGACACTGTAAATGTTTGAGGTCCTGGATATGCCTATAACCCTGATTTGGTCATTATACTATATATACATTTTTAAAACATTGCATTGTACTCCATTAATATGTACAATTATGTGTCAATTAAAAATAAAAAATTAAACGTTAGAAAAAAGGTTGCTTTTGCAACCTGAAAATAAAGCTCTGGAGCTGAAATAATACACATCTATTGTCTGAATGTCACCCATTGTAAATTACTGTAAGTGAACACTCAGATATAGAATAGATTAAGGAAAAAACATTCAACCTTCCAAATGTTGAGATATGTGATGTTAAAATCAGAGCTCTTTTTAACTATCTGAATACTCAGCATTATAGAGTTGAATTATATAAATGGTTGAGTAATATCTTTGCTTTTGTTTGTTGAGATTAGTTATCCTAGAGAGGCATAATGAAAATGGAAAAGGCCTGAATTTAAGTTGAGATGACCATAAATTAACTGAACAAACAAGGGCACTTACCTGACGTCTTTAGTTTTCTTTATTAATAAAATAGGACAATAGTTCAGACATCATAGACATAGATGAATATTAAATAAGATGACACAGTCATGTGCCACTTAACAACAGGAATACATTATGAGAAATGTGCTCTTAGATAATTTTGGTATTGAGCTAATATCATAGAATGTACTTACACAAACCTAGATGGTATAGCCTATTGCATGCCTAGGCAATATGGTAAAGCCTATTACTCTTAGGCTACAAACCTGTGCAACGTGTTGCTGTACTGAATACTTCAGGCAATTGTAATGCAATGATATTTGTATATTTAAAAATAGAAAAGGTACAATAAAAATATGGTATAAAAGATGTTTTAAAAAGTATACCTGTAGAAGGCACTTATCATGAATGGAGCTTACGAGCCTGGAAGTTGTTCTAGGTGAGTTGGTGAGTGAGTGGTGAGCGCATGTGAAGACCTGGGACATACAGTACACTACTGTAGACTTTATAAACACTGGCCACTTAGGCTGCATTAAGTTTATTTAAAACATTTTTTTTCTTCAGTAAGAAATTAACCTTACTTATTGTAACTTTTTAAAAACTTGTAATTTTTAAAACACTCAAGGAATGCATTGTGCTATAGCATTATTATGGTTACATCAGTAGGCAATAGAAATTGTTCAGCTCCATTATAATCTTATGGGACCAGTGCCATATATGTGGGCCATCTTTGACCGAAACATCATTATGAGGTGCGTGACTTTATATGTGGAATTTGTATGTCACGTGAGCCTTTGAGATCAACGGACTTCCCTCTTGACTCTTATTAATGGTACAAAGCAGGAGTCCCCAACTCCCAGTAATAGTCTGTGGCCTATGGGAAACTGGGCCGCATAACAGATGAGCGGTGGACCAGTGAGCGTGAAGCTTCATCTGTATTTACAGCCACTCCCCATCACTCTCTTGCATTACTGCCTGAGCTCTGCCTCCTGTCAGATCAGATCAGTGGCAGCATTAGATTCTCATAGGAACATGAACTCTATTGTGAACTGCATATGTGAGGGATCTAGGTTGTGTGCTCCTTATGAGACTCTAATGCCGGATGATTCTTCACTGTCTCTCATCATCCCCGCCACGGGACTGTCTCGTTGCAGGAAAACAAACTCAGGGCTTCCACTGATTCTACATTATGGTGAGTTGTATAATTATTTCATTATATATTATAATATAATAAATAATAGAAATAAAGTACACAATAAATTTAATGTGCTTGAATCATCCTGCAAAACCCTGCCAACCCTGGTCCATGGAAAAATTGCCTTCTATGAAACTGGTCCCTGAAGTCAAAAAGGTTGAGGACCACTGGTATAAAGGGAGGTGGGATTGCAGTGTGGGTTCACCATATAGTGGGCAAGACAGAGGAAACCAGGCCTTATCCAAGCCTATGGACTTACTTCTGATCTCTAGAGGGATACAGGTACAGGGGCTACAAGACTTTTGATGTTTCATAGGAAAATAGTCAGTCTTCCTATCCCTAAAAAATAAGGTGCAAGAATAACATGTCCACATGAAATCGTACTTTCCACAAGTAAGACTGACACTTTGAGTTCAATTCTCAGGTAGGGAACACTCTGGTTAAAGTTTTGAGATCTGATTAATTAAGTGCTGTCTGATTGGATCCTTTCTCTTCCAACACATTTCAAAGCCTGTTCATAGCAAAAGTTTCTTTCATTCTCAAATGTGATTGCTACATGAATTTAATGGAGTTCTTTGAATAACTGGAGAGAGAGATAGTAGTTGAAAGTTCTCTTTAATGGGCTTATTGTTTGAATTTAAAATATTTGAGCTTGGTGATCCACAGCCAGGGGTTCATGAAATAACAATAATGCAGACATTGCAATCTGCTGTCATCTATCAGTCTTCACAAATGTCCTGGTGGTAAGTGAAACCTTGCATTTAAATAAATACATTTGGACCTAATTTCTGCCTTTCATGCTGTGAAAGAACTGTCAAATTTGAAGTGTAATGACTGTATGATTTCTTGTAATGGCACACACACACACAAAAAAAAACCAAGAAAAACAGATTTAAATGTCATCTAAGTAAACTCTCTGTGGGATGCAGACCCATTTAGAGATTACTTTCCCTTTCGGCTTTTATACAACAAAGCGGGAGCACATTGCAAGGAAGCAAGTATAAAGTGATATCTCAGGGAGTAATAGGCAAAGTGAAGCCTCATAGAGCCCAGAAAATGAAAAATGCTGACATTGTTTTAGTTAAACTTCCCTGTTGCTGTGAGAGAAGTGACTTGCAACCGTAGTCTGAGATGTATGGCCTTTGCCGTAAGCACATACTCTGTCTTACACTTGAACTTGCCTAGTGAGACAACCATCTGTATCTTGACTTTTTCTGGGTTGATTGGTTTTTCTATATTCCATTTGATTTTTCCCTATGAAATATTAATAGAAATTTTAATGTTTTAACATCCATAACAGGCAACACTTCATTATCTTTCTCTTGATTTTCAGTTTGGGTAAGTTGATTGCTTCTGGAATAGGAGAGAATGTGCTGGAATGGAGAGGCAAAGGATCAGAGTTCTAGTTCTAGTCCTGGCACCAGTTGGTAGTATTTTAGTAATAGTAACTTGAACACTTTAGCCTTTTAGATTTTTAAATGAAACTCCCTTTTAAAATGTAGGAGGTGGAGGCTGGGTGTGAATCCTTACACTTTGGGAGGCTGAGGTGGGCGAGAACTTTCACCAGAGTGTTCCTTACCTGAGAACTGAACCCTTGAGCTCAGGAGTTTGAGACCAGCCTGGGCAACATGGTGAAACCCTGTCTCTACAAGAAATTACAAGAATTAGGCAGCCACGGTGGTGTACGCTTGTAGTTCCAGCTATTTGGGAGGCTGAGGTGGGAGGATTGCTTGAGCATTGGAGGTCAAGGCTGCAGTGAGCTGTAATCATGCCAGTGCAATCCAGCCTGGGTGACAGAGAGTGACCTTGTCTCAAAAAAAGATAATAATAACAATTTTATAAATAAATAAATAAATAAATAAATAAATAAATAAATAAAATTAAAGGTAGGAGTTGGAATAAATCGGTCATTTTCAAAATGTGCTCCCTGGCATCTCAAGGTTCTGCAGAGATGCCTCAAGGATCACCATATTGTTTGCCAGCCTAGCTAGGAGACTGGGTCTTTCCTTCTACACATCACACAAATTTATGTTTGTAAAAACAACAACACTAAAGTTTGAAAATCAGTGTCATAGATAATCTAGAAGAATTTTTTCTAGGTTCAGCATCCTGTAATATGTGTGGTTCTTTGTTTCTTCGTAAAGATAATTTTCAGCAAAACCACTTCCTGGCATTCAGGTATGTATTACAGTCTAATGCTCATAATGATGTTTGGTGCATTTTCTAGAAGATAAGATATGTTCATGTGTTACTTAACAATGGCAGCACATTCTGAGAGATTTATTGTTAGATGATTTCATCATAATGCAAACATCACAGAGTGTACTGGCATAAACCTAGATGGTACAGCCACCTAGGCTATATGGTATAGCGTGGTGCTTCTAGGCTGCAAACCTGTGGAACATGTTACTATACTGAATACTATAAGCAACTGTAATATAATGGGAAGTATTTATTTATCTAAGCAGAAAATGTACTATAAAATTACGGTATAATGGTAAAAATGCACACCTGTCTAGGGCACTTACCATGAACGGAGTCTGCAGAACTGGAAGTTGCTCTGAGTAAGTCAGTGAGTGCTGAGTGAATATGAAGGCCTAAGGCATTATTATACACTACTGTAGACTTTATAAACACTGTCCACTTAGACTACACTATAATTTTAAAAACATGTATATTTTCTTTATGAATAAATTAAGCTGACTATAATTTCTTTCTCTACAAACTTTTTAATTTTTTAAAACTTTTTTGACTTTTGAAATGACAGTTTAAAACACAAACACATTATACAGTTGTATATGTTTTCTTTCTTTAACCCTGATTTTGTAAGCTTTTATCCTATTTCTAAAATTTTTAAATTTTTTGCTTTTTAAACTTTGTAATTAAAAACTAAGATAACACACATGTTAGTATAGGCCACACAGGATCAAAATCATCAAGATATTACTATGTTATAGGAATTTTTTAGTTTATTATAATCTTAAAATGGGACTATTGTGGTAAACACAGTCCGTTGTTGACCAACATGTCATTATGCAGCACATGACTGTACTCAAAATGACTTACTCCTTCTACACTGTAAGTTTCATGAGCACAAGGATCTCGTCTGTCTGAATCACGCTGAATTGCTAGCATCTAGACATAACATAATACATAGCAGATGCTCAACAGAGTCTAGATGAATTAACAAATAAGTATATGAATGAATACATGAGCCCTATCCAGATTCTTTTGGTTTGGACTCGGAGATCAAACTTCTTTTCTATTGACACTTTATATACCTTTCTCCTTCTGCCTTCTTTTCAGTTTGTAACCTCTAAGAAATTTGTGCCAGGGATACTTTTCAGCAATTACCTTTTGGTAAATTGTCTCTGGTGTCCCAGGTGAATATCAGATGACTTTGGAACCAATGCAAGCTACAACGTGGAGCATACTTTAATAGCAACCACATGAAAAAAAAATCAAATGGAGTGGTAGCAGTGATATGAGCAGTACCCCAGAACTCATCCTATGCCTCTATTTAATTCTTTAATTAATTCATCCAACAGACTTTTATTTTCTCCTCTGAGCTGGATAGTATACTAGGGAATGGGGAGTTCACAGTTTTTTAGATGAGGCACATATTTAAAAAGATTGTGACACCAACACAATATGAATAAATGTCGTGAGAGAGATGTTATAAGAATGCTTTGGGAACCACAGCAGTGAGTAATTTCCCCTGGCTAGGAATATCCATTAGATGCTTTTGGAAGCATTGACCAATGATGCTTAAATAATTCAGACCTTTTTAGTAGACAGCCCGAGGGTTGATGTACTATCCAGTGTGATATCATAAACGTGGGTTCTTCCCGCACCTCCTCTCTGCCATCCTCACCATGTCAGCAATCCCCTCAGTGTACAGCTTGGCTGCTGCACCTCAGGAAAAACAAGCTCATGAGGTTGCTTTTGAAGAAGACAGGCAGTCGGAGTGGCAAGAGACGAAAGCTCTCTTAACACACTTCTTTCCTTTTATTAGGGAGGAAAGTGACTCCTAAATGCTGCTCACCGGGTATCGCTCATGTTTCCCTGGCTAGACATGGCTCATGGGCTACCTTAATGTTTGATCTATGTCTTGAATGACTTGCTAGGGCTTGCCTGGAGGAGAATCAGGAACATTCTAGGCAGAGAGACATAGAGGGACATGCAGGGACACGGGATTATGGAAAAGCGCCATGCGTTTGAGGACCAGAAGAAAGCTTAGTGTGCCATGGAATAAGTTGTTAGAGAGAATGTGACATTGAACAACACTGAAGAGATAGAGGGAGATTTATTTGTATGTCATGCTAATGATTTTATAGGCCATTCTGATCATAACTTCAGAGTGAAACCTGCTCCTGTTGGTAACCCCAGAAAAACCACAAGAGGAAGTCATATGAAAGAGGAAAACCATCACAGCTTTTTCCCTGGAAATTAACTTTGATGAGAAATAAATGATAAAATTTACTGAAATGAGAATGCATGTAAATAATATCCATGTGACAGGTGACTTTGTTTTAACAAATTATTGTATCTTAGCTCTAATCCTGGGCCTTTGAGAAATTTCACTAACATGAAAGAGCATTGTTTCAAAAATCCTCTATTTTTAGAAATGCTATTAGCAGAAGCATCGGCTGTAACCTTTTCCTTGTTCTTTCTGTGTCATGCACATTAATTAACACTTCCACCTTAAAAGAATGTGTTTCTTCCCATGTGCTGGGAATGATATTTTAGAAGCATGCTTTAGATTAGAAACCTCAAGAAAAATAAAACGGGATGATATTAAAAATGCTCTTTGCTGCATGTGATTTCCTGTTTAGACCACCCCTCCACCCCATCACAATTAGCTAGAATTTATGATTTGCTTTATGGAGGGCAATGAGGTTGAAACTTACCTTTTCAAGACCTTTGGAAAATGATTTGATAGCCAATTAAATGGTACACAGAAGACTGTAGGAGAGCTATTGTAAATACAAAGAAAACAAAGTTTTAAATGCTTTGGAAATCCCCATTTGCAGACAGTTCACATGGAATTTAGAAAAAAATTATTACCTAATTATTAATCAGGATTATCCAAAAAGCCCTAATGAGAAAAAACATAGCATGACTTAAACTTCTGTTCATACTTGAATGACGAAACTGTGCTTTTTAATAAAATGTGTTGTTCACCTTTTACTAATTTATGCTGGCTTTCCCTAACTCCTCAAAAAATGATATCTGCTTTGTGACTACCTACACATAATCTACTACAAGCAAATTTGTGTGATTTTTTTGGATTTATTTGTATGCCATGATAATGATTATATAGGCCATTCCTTCCACTGTAGTAAAGATTTTCATTTGACGTTTACATTCTAAAATAATCAAACTACTGCAAATGTTCCAATTTTGGAAAGCCATTAATTAAACTTTTCTAGAAGTTTCTTGCAATTAGGATTTTGTAAACATCCCCCTTTTATATCATTTTAATAAAGACATAACAATGTAGAGTACAGAGAAAGCTTAAAAACAACACAAATTAAAAACAATAGCAGCAAGATAACCATGATTTCCCCCAACCCTACACACAGTTTTTATCTTTTTGCAACTAGCTTTTTAATAGATGTTGGAAATTGTCTTAGTAAGAATTCTCAAAATGCAGGAGTAAGATTTTTCATAGTGTATTTTGAAGGCGTATAATCCTTTGAAAATATAAGTAGTAAATAAATTATATTTTTATTATTCAATAAAGATTTTTCCAACTTCACTGATGTATAACTGGTAATCAAAAAAAACTGAACATAATTAATATAAACAATTTGATGAGTTCAGAAATATGTGTAACTCATGTTACTATCACCAAAATCAAGGTAATGAACATATTTATCATTAAGGAAGTATTTAAAGGTGTAATTTTTAACACCAAATGCTGGAGTTTTGGCATGTGTCTCATATTTCAAAAGTTGATGTAAGATTTTAAAAATGGGCCAGGTGTGGTGACTCATGTCTGTAATCCTAGCACTTTGACGCCCAGACAGGTGGATTCCTTGAGCCCAGGAGTTCAAAAGCAGCCTGGCCAACATGGTGAAACCCTGTCACTACTAAAAATACAAAAAATTAGCCGGTGGTGGTGGCAGGCGCTTGTAGTCGCAGCTACTTGGGAGGCTGAGGCAGGAGAATCGCTTGAACCCGGGAGGCGGAGGTTGCAGTGAGCCGAGATCCTGCCACTGCACTCCAGCCTGGGCAACAAGAGTGAAACTCTGTCTCAAAAAAAAAAAAAAAAAAAAAGTAACACTAAAACTGAGTTGATTCTAAGTAGCCAGGTGGATATGCCAATCAAAAAGATGAAATATAAATTAAGGTGCTGAGATTCTGAAGATGAATCAGGAACTCTGAGGGCCCTAAGGAGACTAAGACTAGAGCCCCTCTGGAAAGAGCTCTGACCTGGGAAAATGGAGCCTGAAAAAGCTAAATGATTTGCCTGTGTCTCTTGGATAGTAACTGGCAGATCTGAAACAAGAACACACCACTTAGGATTTCTTGAAAAAGTTCACTAAGTCTGGTGCTCTTTTTATAAAGACACGTGGTAAGAAAAAAAAAAAAATTACCTTATTTTTTAAAACTGGCCTGACCTCACATATCTGAAAGCTTCTGGAATCACTTATTTGGCGTCTAGCTGAGAAGATGAACCTTTTAGAACATTGATAAAGAAATCTTATATTTGCATTGCACTTGAATTTTCAAATGACTTCCATGCCTACTTTAACATTTAACCTTTTTACTTCTTAACCTTATTACTTACCTGTAGCTGATGGTTTCTCCCCACTTCATAGATCAAGAACAGAAATGCCAGAAGGTGATGGCTTAGTGGGACTTTACCCAAAATATGGATTTCTCATTCATAACTATTCATAGATTTCCTGGAACCTACCCTGCTTTACTGTTTGTTCGTGAGTTGATATTTTAAAAATTAAACAATTTTATTCTAAAGATTTAACCAACTTGAAATTGTAGGTTCCCACAGTTTTGTATCTTCTCCATCGAGGCCTCACATTCTAATTTGAGACTTCTTATGTTGAAGCTATTTCTAACACTTACTGTGTGCCTTTTAAGAAAGTCACTTTTCCACTCTCAGGCTCAGTTTTCTCAGTTTTTGCATATATAAAAATGGCATAGTCATGTAACTAAATCTTAGAGGTGTGAAGATCAAATAAGATAAAGTGTTTAATAAGGTAGTCTTTTAAAAATATTAATTCAACTGATTTATGGTCACTTACTATGCACCCAACTGTAAAATGTTAGTTGGTATTGTTGATGATGTTCCCTCTTTAAACTCAAAAGTTATTTATCTGTACTTTAAACAATAGCATTTTCAAACTGGAAGCAATTATGGTCATCATCTACTCTAATATTATCATTTTATAACTGAAGAAGCACAGGTTGGTTACTTTTTTTTTAATCAGGGTCATATGGTAAGTGATTGGCAGATGTGTTAACATTAAAATATCATCTTACAGATATGCAAACCAGGTCAGGAACCCCAGCATGGTCCCCTAGTTTTTCTGTGACCACAATTGCTGACTTTACTTCCTTGACCTCAGCACCTTTATCTGCAATTTGGAGATGATTATTGTACCCAATGGGACTATTATCAAGATTAAATTTGATAATTTAGTGTAGTGCTTGGCATATAGTACATGTTCAATGAACTCTATTGTTCTTCTGTTCCTTACAATTGCTTATTCAAAGCATTTGTAGCAGTAGAATTCTACAGACAGATCCCCAAGTTTATTTTGTTCTTCATAACCAATGTATCAGAAAATTCCACTTACTGTTGGTCCATTTGCTAGCACTTTATAAATACAAGTTACATGCAATCAATTTTATTTCTTCCGAGCCCTATGTCTGTACTTCAGTTAATTTTGGCCAAATCTTTGGGCAATGATTATTTATGTACTTGAACCAGCTAAGCATTGCTGAAACATGAAAATGCAAATGAGAATTTTTCTTACAATCTGATTTTGTTTATGGTGTGAATTTGTGTGTTCTGTGTTGAAAGAAACAGAGGCAGCCTTTCTGTAAGGAGATAATGCCAACTGCTAAGCTGCTGTGTTTCTCTGTTTCCCATGGGCTGTGCTGAGTTCCATCGGTCTTTTTCTTTTTCTCGCTCTAATTTCTTCAGTTTCTCCTTTTTCCTTTATTGACAACTGGGTTATTTCTTCCACATATTCTTGTACAAATTCCAAAGGGGAGAATCTTTCTGGGTCAGCTAATTATTGTTGCTCACATGGGGCAGAGATTTTTTTGTTGTTGTTGCTGTTGTTTATTTTGTTTTGTTTTCAACAAGGTCTCTTCATAGATCTCTATCTAGCCTACCCATCTGTTGTTGATCTTGAGTAAGGTAAACTCCATCGGTTCAGCCCAGGCCCACCCATTATTCAAATAGAAACCTAAGTTCTTCTTGACTGAGCAGGAGCCTCTGAGTGAAGCAACTTCCCACATGGGGGACAATGACTGTGGTAGGGACTCTGACTGGCATGGACAACACACATATACATTAAAAATAACACCGCTTCTTTGATTAGCCAATTAAATGAACTAATTTCTAATTATCAGTATTCGTGGAATAAAATGTAATTTAGTAAATATTCTTAAAACATCTACTATGTACAAAGTTCACAAAGGGGTGGTAGAGAAAGGTAAATCCTAGACACAATGTATTTATTTTCACTAACTTAATTCAGCTTCAGTTAAATACCTAGTTTCTTCCTGGATTAAAGAGAAAACAACTTTCAACTCACTGTGCATGTTCTCCTAGAATCACAGGCTTTTGGGAGGACAAACTCCTCAGCAGGGCTTTAGAGCTTTGGCTGCGTGTCAGAAGGTCCTTTACAGCTGACTTCCTGCTAGCCTGTACTCACCAGCTATCAGAGAGGAGACGTCCGAAGTATTCCCAGTGAAGTGCTCACTCTACTGCATGTGTGTACTGATGTGTCACTGTGCGCATCTGTGAGGAAGTGTGAAAATAGGCATCTTCATATGCCTTTGGGAAGAGTGTCTTTTGTTGTTTCCCATGACTTGACTTAAATCACCAGAGAAGAGGGTTTCCAGAAACATGCATGATATATTTCTGTAGCTATCGGGTATCTTCTTCCAAAGAGGAGAAAGTTTCCCTGGCAACCATATTGTAAGTCACTCCCTCATGGCCTTGTCCATTCTTGATAGAATAGAACTTACCACTGCAATGCGTAATAGGCTTCTTTGCAGAATTTCAACCTCATTTTTAAAAATTGTGGCAAAGGGGAGGCTGAGGCATGAGAATGGCGTGAACCCAGGAGGTGGAGCTTGCAGTGAGCCAAGATCGTGCCACTGTACTGCAGCCTGGGTGACAGAGCGAGACTCCGTCTCAAAAAAAAAAAAAAAAAAAAAAAATTGTGACAGAATACACTGAACATAAAATTAGCCATTTAAACATGTATAATCCAGTGACATTTAGTACATTCATAGTGTTCTACAACCATCACCACAGTAACTTCCTTCTAATGGTTAAAGTAACCTAAAGCAATTTTACTTTGTCTATCATTTTTAATTTGTTCATCTATTTTATTTTTAAATATATAATGGAATATTTTTGAAAAGAATAATTACCTCCTCAATGCTTATATAGTATGTAGGTAGAGGGATTTTCTAGACAGTTCTTTTCATGTAAAATATTGTGCTTATGATCTGCTGAGGGAGAGATAGAGAGACAGATATATGCCTATTGACACTGGCCTCACTTTTTTATGTGTGACTTGTTAACTATAGGGTTTTTAAAAGATACAACAGGAGTCTCAAAGAAATAGCATAAAGTACCATCTTATCTTTTGACCTAATATGCATCATTTGTCTGTTGAACACTATCCTTCCTTTAATTTGCTGTCATGCCGTGTTTAATCTTGTAGTACAAAGAACATTTACTCACAAGTTAGGAAACTCTGCCATTTAATATGTGGACAACCTTGAGCATGACATTCTCCTTCTCTGAGTTTCAGTTTCTTCTTCTATAAACTGAATGGATCATAGCCATTCAACAAAGAGACGACTGTGTGTCTGGCACTCATATGCTGCAGATGCTGTGAACATAACAGCATCTTCCCTGTCTTTCTTGAAAGGTTGTTGGCCTCCAAATTCAATGTTAGGGATGACCTACAGGAGAAATGGGTACTAACAAATCCCGGGCAAGATGTCGCATGTAGCCAATGCTGCAGACCTGAGAATTCTGGAAAGTATAGTTCCAGTTTAGCTAACTTCGGACTTTACAAATATGCCATAAACACTGAATAAATTAAAGAAAGCAGATGCAAAAGTCATGATAGGGAGAGAGCCAGATTTGTAGGTTAAAACTATTTTGTCTAGCACATGGTATAACCTTAGAAATTATTAATTACTATTACTTTTTTGGAGATGTATATTGAGTGAAACTGTCAATCATAAGGGCCATCCAACAAATGAGGAGGCTTAGAAAGAGGAAAGTCTTAGACGGACTCTTAGGCCCAACCTGATGACCTGACAGGGAATGCCCACCCTGACTGAGCCTGGCACTGTGAAGCATTCAGCTAAGTCCTCATGTGCCAGTGGAGTCTGACCATTGCATTCCTGGCATACCTCTTTTTATTGCATTTGCCTTTATTGTGTGATATGGTTTGGCTGTGTCCCCAGCCAAATCTCAACTTGAGTTGTATCTCCCAGAATTCCCACATGTTGTGGGAGGGACCCAGGGGGAGGTAATTGAATCATGGGGACCAGTCTTTCCCATGTTATTCTCATGATAGTTAGTAAGTCTCACAAGATCTGATGGGTTTATCCAGGATTTCTGCTTTTGCTTTTTCCTCATTTTTCTCTTGCCGCCACCATGTAAGAAGTGCCTTTCATCTCCTGACATGATTCTGAGGCCTCCCCAGCCATGTGGAACTCTAAGTCCAATGAAACCTCTTTTTCTTCTCAGTTTTGGGTATGTCTTTATCAGCAGCATGAAAACGAACTAATACATTGTGCTTCTCAGATATGCTGTTTATTACAAATTGAAGCTTTTCAGTAATTCTGCATCAAGCAAATCTGTTGGTTCCATTTTTCCAACAGCATGTGCTCTGAGTCACATTTTAGTAATTGTCACTATTCAACTTTCAAACTTTTTCATTATGATTATATCTGATATAATGATCTGTAATCAATGATCTTTAACACTTATGATTGTAAGTGTTTTGGGGTATCATAAACCATGCCCATGACAGAGAACTTAATTGATAAATGTTCTATGTGTTCTAGCTGCTCCACCTTCAGGCCATTTCCCATCTCATTTCCTCCTCTTGAGCTTCCCTATTCCCTGAGACAGAAATCACACTCAAATTAGGCCCATTAATAACCCTACAGTGGCCTCTAAGTATTCAAATGAAAGAGAGTTTCATGTCTCATATTTTAAATCAAAAGCTAGAAATGAAGCTCAATGAGGAAGGCAGGTTGAAGGCCAAGAAAGGCTGAAAGCTAGGTCTCTTCTGCCAAACAGTTAGCCAAGTTGTAAACGCAAAAGAAAAGTTCTTGCAGAAAATATAAAGTGCTACTCTGGTGAGCACACGAATGATGAAAAAGCAAAACAGCCTATTGCTGATATGGGGAAAGTCTGAGTGGTCTGGATGGAAGATGAAACCAGCCACAACATTCGCTTAAGCAAAAGCCTAATCCAGAACAAGGCCCTAAATCTCTTTAATTCTTTGAAGACTGAGAGAGGTAAGGAAGCTGCAGAAGAAAAGTTAGAAGCTAGCAGACGTTGGTTCATGAGATTCAAGGAAAGAAGCCATCTCCGTGACATAAAAGTGCAAGTTGAAGCAGCAAGTGCTGATGCAGAAGCTGCAGCAAATGATTCAGAAGGTCTAGCTAAAATCACTGACGAAGATGGCTACATGAAACAATGGATTTTCAATGCATATGAAACAGCCATCTTTTGGAAGAAGATGTCATATAGGACTTTCATAGCTAGAGAGAAGAAATAAATGCCTGGTTTAAAACCAGGCTTTAAAAGCTTTAAAAGCTTCACAGGGCAGGTTGGTTCTCTTGTTAGAGGCTAATGCGCTAGTGATTTTAAGTTGAAGTCAATGCTCATTTGCCATACTGAAAATCCTATGGCCCTTGAGAATGATGCAAAATCTACTCTGCCTGTGTTCTAGAAATGGAACAGCAAAGCCTAGCTTACAGTATATCTGTTTACAGCATGATTTGGTAACTATTTTAAGCCTGCTGTGAGACCTATTGCTCAGGAAAAAAGAGATTATTAAAAAAAAAATTCTGTTCATTGACAATGCACTTGCTTACCTAAGATCCCTGATGGAGATGTACAAGGAGATGAGTGTTGCTTTCATACCTGCTAACACAACATTAATTATGCACCCATGGATCAAGGAGTTACTTTGACTTTCATGTCTTATTATTTAGGAAAACATTTCTTAAGGCTATAGCTGCCATAGATAGTGACTTCTCTGATCCATCTGAGCAAAATACATTAAAAACCTTCTGGAACATTTGTGATTCATGGGAGGTGGTCAAAATAGCAATGTTAAGAGTTTGGAAAAACCCTCATGAATGACTTTGAGGAGTTTAAGACTTCAGAGGAAAAAGTAACTGCAGATGTCATAAAAATAGTAAGGGAACTAGAATGAAAAATGAAGCCAAAAGATGTGATTGAATTACTACAGTCTCATGCTAAAACTTGAATAGATAAGCAGCTACTTCTTATGGATAAGCAAGGAAAGTGGTTCCTTAAAATGGAGCCTACTCCTGGTGAGGATGCTATGAACATTGTTGAAATGACTAGAAAGGATTTAGAATAGTACAGAAACTTTGATGATGAAGTAATGACAGGGTTTTAGAGGATTTACTTCAATTTTGAAAGAAGTTCTACTGTTGGTAAAATGCTACTAAACAGCATAGCATGCTACAGAGAAATCTTTTGTGAAAGAAAGAGTCAACCAAGGCTGCAAACTTCATTGTTGTTTTATTTTAAGAAACTGCCGCAGCCACTCCAACCTTGAGCAATTACCACTCTGATCAGTCACCAGCCATCAACATTGAGGCAAGACCCTCTGCCAGCAAAAAGATTACAATTCACTGAAGGCTCAGATGATCGTTAGCAATTACTAACTATAAAGCATTTTTAATTAACATATGTACATTTATTAAGACATAATGCTATTATGCCCTTAGTAGACAACAGACACACATAACTTTTATAATGCACTGAAAAACCAAAAAGGTTGTTACTCACTTTGTTGCAAATTTGCCTTATTGTGGTAGTCTGGAATGGAACCTGCCAAATTTCAGTGTATGCTTATATTTTCCTCAATTCATCTCCAAAAGCCCATGCAGACAATTGATTGACTCACTTTTATGTTTCCAGTTCTTCATATGATGTTTGTTGCATAGTTTGGTGTATACTCATGAATATTTATTGAATGAATGATGATAAGCACTATATAAAGGTTATTTCATTTAGTAGCAACAACTTTGTTGAGTAAGTTTTGATTACTGCTTTACAGATGAAGACACTGAGGGTCTAAGAGTTTGCCTGATTTGCACAAAGCCAGACAGCAAGTGATAGTGAGATTTTTGACTCTATTTCTACATAATTCTAAAGAACACAGCGGTTGAGGTACACTTGTCAAACCCTGGTCAATATTGCAGTTATTTCTCCACTGGCTTTTACATCAATTTCTTGTGAGCTTTGTTTCTGTAACCCTGTATTGACAAGTGCAGATAAACCCTGGAATTAGATGACATCACTTCGGTTCTCTTTTGGGCTGAGGACCTGACTGGACTATAACAAATGAACTAAATTGACCCTCTTGAGCATGTCTGTCTGCTTTGTCAGGTGGCAACCCTCTGTCTATGGACTTCAAAAAGCACAATCTACCTTGACCCATAGTAGGTGCTCGATGAAGACTTCTGAAATAAAGGATGGAATGAATGGATAACTTATTTTTTTAACATACTGTAATAGGACATATGCCCTGCTCATGATAAATCACTGGTCCTTTTTCATTCATAAAGGACACAGGAAGCATGATTTCATGTTTTAAATCATTGATTAGCTCAAGGCTAATTATCTGGTGAATGTTAGACTCTGAGAGGGTGGAGAATAATCTGTCTGCAATTGTCTGCAATTCTCCTACAGGTGCTCCAAACAGGCCCCCTGCTGAACTCATTTAAGGAACAAAGTGTATCTTCCTTCTTGCTTATCTAAAAAGAAGTCTTAGTTTCAGCCTTTGAATCATTAAGTGCCAGTAATACCCAAAGGTATTTTATTCCAATAGACCTTAAAAACAGTTGGTTTGCTTAATAAACATTTCAAAGATGGAAAATATGCATTTTATAAGGGATCTTTAATACTTTTTGACAAGGGGGGTCCTGGTGGAACACTGCTGTAAATATCTATGGATAACTATCATTTTCTCCTTTATTCACTTGCTATTCCACAATGCCTCTATGCAGAGAGCATGATCAGGTTTTTGAGGGAAAGCTTTATCTGCTGGTTAAATATCTGTCTGTAGATCACCAGAATGCCACTTCTAGGATGGTATGCATTTGAAAAATAAGATTACAAGAACCAAAGCAGAGATTATAGAGTATTTTAGACTGGGCTGAATAAATAATAGGATTTGCTTCCCAGGGCATGGGAAGAGCTTCTGAGATCACTGTGCAGTTCTTCCAGGTTTTGCTAAACCCTTAAAGTGAGTGAGAGGCATGCGAACTTTGAATGCATCTTTTGTGGTAGACTTTAGCTGAATATATTAAAATTCTTCCTGGTGTTGGACACAGAACATTCTAAACAGCTTAACAGATGAAGACCATTTTTTTTTTCTTTCAAAATTTAACATTCCAGGGTTTCTTTTAGAGAATTCAAGATAACATCTTGTAATTTACAAACTATTCCTAGAGAACTAATATTGTTGGTAGTGAATTACAATATACTGTTTTAATAGTCTGGGAGCAAACGACAAGTGATAACCATATTCATGGAAGGCTGATGATATCTTGTAGGCTCATTTTTTTTCTAATAGAAAATACTCAACTATTCCTTAAGACAGAAGTTGTATTGTATCATGAATTTGTGGTTTTAAAATTTTGTTCTCTGGAAGGTACAGAGGTGCATAGTTGGGTGAGGATGGGAAATGTGTGTAGCTGGCCTAGATCTGCCATCACTACCTGCCCAGCCCCCTCCCCAATGTCCTCGACTAACATAGTGTTATTTTTTACTATTTTATGTGTTGACACTCTACCTAATATGTCTTTTAAATTTTTTTTTCCTTTACGCAATAAGAAAGTTTAAAAATCAGCTATTGATAGGAAAATGCAAAGGACTTAAATCATATTCTTCTTTTAAATAATAAAGTTGAAGGATTCTAGTGACAGATTTTAGTAAAAGAAGCAGTGTAAGAAATCCAGCAGTGAGAAGTTAGATGACAGACAAGTGGAATTAGGGCATAAAGCCAGTCCTGGGCTTTGGTCCCAAGAAGGTCATTAGATTCCCCAGCACAGGGAATTTTAGCCAAGGTAGTAGCTTGGTGGTTGCACATCATGTCAATCCTGATAGTAAAAAATATCCACAGAGGGCCATGAAAAAGCACAACACTGGAACGGCAAATTTGAGTGAGCCAGTACAAGAGAACTGCCTAAAGGACTGGGTACACTCTTGCCTCCTGATAGAATTATTTTCCTCCTTGAGGATAAAAAAGGAGTGAGTGGTAACTAATTTGTCACTTGGTAATAATAGAAAGAGAAGAGAAAATGAATCATGTACACACAAAAAATCCCAATTTTAGGAGAGTGCATTGTCAAAATGGAAGATATCCCTCAATCTTATGATTCGTTTGCATTCTGTTTCTTTAATTGCTTTATAATCAGCTGCATAAATATTTGGACTTTGTTGCTCAGAAAAGGGAGCTGTATATCTTCTGCATGAAAATTGTAAGAGGATTATTTCAGGGCCCCACTTGGTATCTAGCTGCTTGTTCTATCACAGAGCCAGCTTCAGTGACTCTCATTTTAAAGATGAGTAGGGTGAATGTTAGCAGAATAGCATTGCATTGTATGTGTATGATCACAAACATGATACTGCCATTTTTAGAAAGGTCATGGCTCCATATCAGTCTTTATCATCTGGGATTAATAGTGTCTCAAAATATCCAGGTTTTAAAATATCGACCACAATCTTCAAGTATAGCTTATTGCATGTGAATTTTCTGATCCTTTCCAATGGCTTCATTTCTACATTTTATTGTTAAAATTTATGTAAGATTATCTAACTTATATGAGTATACTGTATGTGTGTGTGTTTGTGTATATTTCCCCCAGAATAAGTCTTTACCAAGACTCACATAAAATTACCAAATCATAAGGAAATATAAATGGGATGAAATCTAAACATCCTTCTGGCCTTAATAACCTCTGGGTGCAAATAAGTTCACGGCAGTATTTGTATTTCACACACTCTGATTCCTGTTTACACCTGTTTATGTTGTGCATCCCACCCACTGTCAAGTCTTTTCCGGAGTCCTGGAAGTGTTTCAGCTGCCTCTCCATCAGCCACATTCCCCATGTGATGACCACCATATTCTACTTATTTTGCTGCTTCCCTGGCTCTGATATCCTCTTTTTTGAATTCATTTGTTTGTGCCTGTCTCCTCCACTACTGCCAGAAGCCACCAAGAGAACACCAAATGCTACAAAAGTGGTATCTCCTAGAATTCTGAAAGTGTTTAATTGTCGAGGACTTAAATCTGAGCCATGTGGCATGAAAAAATAAAGAGAATGGCCCTGCACTCCCATCGGTGTTACTTTTTGTCACCTGGGATATGTATCTGGTCCATTGTACACTGCATCTCACAAGATTTCTTGGGGAAACAGCCTTTTCTGCTGCCACCTGCAGCCCTCTCTCTAAAGGAGTGGCCCCAATTTGGGAGGCTGGAAAACCTTCACCACATTGCCCACTCTATCTCTTGCCCTAGGATTTTGTGCATAACACTTTCCTCTTTCCAGGTACCTTTCTTCTCCTTGAATTAGACTTAAATGGAAAAGATGGTCAGTGACATCACTCACTCATTCTCCACTTTGGTGGAACTGATACTTCCTTTGTTTCTGGAACTTCACAGTGAATAAGTGACTTGTGTGCTCTTGAGCCTATCATACTAAAGAGATGAAAAGATGCCCCTCCAGTGGAACCCAACGTGTGCTCAAGCAGCTCTACAGAGTGACTTGTAGAGGAATAAAAAGAGACTCAGGAAACCTGAGAAAGGGTAGATGCATTAACAAGCACTACTAGTGTTTGTTACAGTGCTTCATTAACTTTTGTTCACCTTCAAATCATTTCTTGTGCTGGCAATAACATTGAGAAATTACACACCAACAGAGAAAATGCCTTCAACATTTTTCTTTTAACAATTTGTGCTTCCTATTGGGGCATGAACACCTTGGGTTCTGTCCAAATGGCATTCGAGACTAGTTTCTTCAAACAGTGCCAGAATGAAGCGGCACAGCCTGCTCCGTGTGTGGCAACCACACAGTAAGTCATTTTGTTCTAATTCATATATTTTTTTTGTGGCTGTATTTGAAGCATAACTAGGGAGCCAGATTGTTGTGTTGAATGTATGTCTTCCTCATTACATGGTCTTCATTTTATTTACATTAATTTTCTTTGGAAGCCAGTGTGATAGCCAATTCATTTTAGTCTTGGCTGGATGGCTTTTCTTCCCCTCTTCCTTCTCTTCTCTTTCTTTCTTTCTAATCAGTGTATTTTTTTAGCTTGTTTCCATCCCAATTCTCTTCCTAAATTTGTATTTCTAGTTTTCTTATCTTCTTAATTGCTTTTGTTTCCTTGTAAATTCTTCTCTTTTAAATTCTCTTTCTTCTACTGTCCTTTCATTCTTGGCATTTAAGTCTTTAGAAAGATAACTTACTACCAATGTTCCTTCTAAGAACGTGTCCGTGTCTGAATCTGTGTTTTAAATCCTGGATTTCTCCCATCTGTAACATTGTGATGTTTTTCCACAGTGGTGATATTGTCAATGTCTTTTCAAACTTCTTTCTCTTTTTAAGATGATTCCTGACAGTCTTTTCTACTCTTTGGTAACTCAACTTTGGGTTTCTCAACTCAAAGAGGCTTAGGAAAGAGGGATACCTTTTGAGCAGAAACAAGGATGGTGATGGGAGATGAGATGTGTACAGACTAGACAAATTCTTTTGCGAAAAAATGCTGGAGGAGCAGAGAATGATCACCAGGTGAAGAGACAAGCCAGGGATTACCTTATCTGCAAATGACTTGCATGATTTCATCTGGAAGAGGGATTCCAATTGATCTTTGTGACTGCAGAGAGCAAAATATGGAGGAGGAAATTAGAAGAACATGACAAAAAAATCAACTTAGACCAGGATCCTATTATTCCAAGGCAAGCCTCCTTTGCTGAACCTTCTAGGGAAATCCACTTAACATCAACCTCTTCACGGTCTGACCATTCATAGCACTAATTATCTAATCTTTAAATTTTTGCTGTTGATCAATTAAAAACCTTAACATATATTATCCCTCCTTGTTATTTAATTGCTTTATAGTTCTAGTTTCTGTTTTTAGATTATAATTACCTTGAGAGTCAGAAAAGTGACATTCTCTTCTTCAGACCATGTCAGACAAAACTTGTACTCATTATATTGAATTATATTTGAAGTAAGATTCTTTTTTTTTAAAAAAAAAAGATCTAAAATTATAATATTGTGGAAATGTGGCTGATTTTGGCAGGCATGGCCTGATTTGAGTGGAAGAATTCTGCATAGTCTGTGCTCATCTTGAAAATCCAGAAGCAGAGATTTTAAGACCATGGAAACAGTTTCCCTGCTGCTAACCTTTATTAGTCTCATGAATATAGGCTAGAAATTGAAACCCAAAGCTGACTGTGAGAAATTGTTGATAAGCTTTCATTGTGCATAAAACACATAAAATGTTACAGTTAGAATGTTGGCCTTTTGGGATCACTGATCCAATGCCCTTTTTTATAAATGAGAAAATCGAGGTCCAGGGACAGGAGCAAATTGCCCAAATTTGTTCTCAGTGCTAGTGAATGGAAGAAACCTTAAACTTGGATCTTCTCATGCCTTTCACAGTGTTGTGTCTTGAATTATTATTGTGGTTTTTAGGTGTGCCAGGAGCCCTTCACAGGTTTGCCATCAAATGTTGATGAAGCTGTGAATGTGTGTAACAAATGGAACCATATACTGTCATCACAATAGATGCTGGATTGCCTTCCAGCATCTAGTGTTACTCTAATACTCTGACAAAGTTCTTACATCCATTTAACAAATAACTTATTTTCATGCCTACTGTGTGCCAGGCTCTAGGTCAGATGCTGAGAGCCAAGTGCTCTAGGTAGCATTGAGATATGTCTCTTGGCTCCTACCTCAGCTGACTGTTCCCAGTACTAGAAGTGTAATAAGGTCTATTTAATTCAGCATTCCATATGATAGATAGGCCTGCCACTGTGATATCTGTATCCTTGATCACAGGCAATAAAGAACAATGAACATGATAATTCAATGGCTAACCTATTTTCTGCTGAATACCTTTATGTATAATAAACAATTTTTTAAAAATACCTCCAAACTTCCTACTTTAAAAACGTATATTAAGTTCCTATAAGTATGCTTCAACAGATTCCAGTACATGACAGTTCATTTTACTGGGGAGAATTGTTCTTAGAGACTTCACATAATTTGTTTCTTACAAAAAGTGAAAGGAATTTCTATACTGTTAATGCTATTACCTGGCAGTGAAGATGATTAACAATTCATTTGGCTTACCAGCTTTGAAATCATGCAATTCTTGGCAAATTTTTAGTTTGAAGGAATTTGCATTATTTTAAATTTGGAAAGTTGCATGAAATTAGACCACAGTGTACTCCCAGGAGGGTGATAAAATAATGTTGGGACCTTTGAGTATGAGGTGTAAACATTCAGGAGAAATAGAAGATGCAATCCCTGCTCTTCAGTAGCTTCAATTCTGTTGGGAAAATGAAAGGGATACATATAAAGCATATTAAAACAACCCAAAGCAGTAATTCTCAGCCTTTTCCTCATTGTTCCCCCTACAAGGACACTTTTGAGATATTTTTTCCTGATAGACTCAACCTCAGGAAATTTTTATTCCTTAGATGTACTGGATATCTGTTTATGTACTCTATGTGTGTCTATGCTTCATACACAATTAGAGTAAGGTTTTTCATTCCCCAAGAACTCATTTTCCTCCCTTTAGGGGTGACATTTCCCCCATTGAAAATGAATGGTTTAAAGTAATCCATGACTAAATATATAATGATAAAGCTGAAAGATGGATGAACTATATACAAGGCCCTAGAATAGTAGATACAGGACCTAGAAGAAAAAATATAAATCAGTAGCTACTGAACGCAGGATGAAATCCATAAAATCAAAATCAATGTTTAATTAAATGTCTACAAAACATAGCATTGTATCAATTTTATGTATTGTTTCATTTTATACTCTTAAAAATTGATTTACATTTGAAAACAATTTGTGGTTTAGGTTTTTTTCACTTGTTAATAATACCTGAGCAAGACTTACATTCTCAAGCAGTCATATATCAAATGAGTTACTCATTACCAAAGAAGTTCAAAATCTGAATTATTTGAAACATTTCAAAAGTTTACAGCAGAAAAACTATATTTAAATTGGTGTTTGAGTACATTTCATATGTGTGACATTATGTCACACAGCACTTCCAAATGTAGGCTTGGGAAAGGTTCCTGATGAAAGTGAAATCTGAGTCACTTCTTGACTGCCCAATGGGTACGATGTACCAAAATTGGTGTGTGAAAGTGAGAGAGGGGTAGCTTCCTTTTGAAGTTAAGCAGTAGGTGTCTTCATAGATATGTAGGAGAAAAATACTTTACAGAATTAATTATCTTCACTTAAGCAGCCATTTTTAGAAGCCCCAGAGGCCATATGTTCATTGTACAAATTGAATTCTTAGCAAGTGTGAAACACAAACATACACACATAGACCCAAGGTATAAGCAAAGAAAGTAAGTAATGTTTTGTTGCAATTTCATAGCAGAGTCCTGTTATTTCCCATGAGCCTTGTTTGTAGATGTTTTCATTAAGAGGGTTTTAGGGACAAGTGAAAAATTTAATGATTTGTAGCAAAACATAAAAAACCAGAAAAGGTATCTGTACTATAATTTCTTTCAGAAATAACTCTTGGGTTTATTCTGCTTATGTTTTAGTGGATACATTTAGGGTTTCTTTGAAAGTTCTTAAAAAATAATGAACTATTATTTTTTAATAAGTTTGACATGAGGTCTCTAATCTTGAGTTTTCACTGTAGGTTGCCCCAGCACCCTGATCATCATGGCCTGGGGTAGTCTTGTTTTTGGTGTTTGATAATCGAAGAGGTGTGACGCGGGTCATTGTCCCAAATTGCCCTCAGATTTAATGTGAGTCAGGTCTGAATTGACCTGCATTTTTCCAACCTGATGTGGTGTTTCTTTTAAGTTGCTTCTAAGAGGACTGTAATATAGCTCAGATACAAAACTTGCATTGTTTTTGATAAAAGTCTCAGAAGTGTATCAGATTGTTCTATGGTGATTTTTCCAGTTTACAGTCATAGAATCTCAAAGAAAAGCTTAAATAAGAGTGACAGTAACAGTAACAATTATGGGACATTCAAACTTTTTCAAAATTCTTTCAGTGTGGTTACTTCCTGTGCTTCTCACAAATGTCTACTGAAGTGAGAAGGGCGAGGAGTGCTATGTGCATTCCAGACCCAGTGAAAGATGAGGCCTTGGATGAAGCCATTTGCCTAAGATTACCTAGATGGACTAGCTCTTGGCTTTCTTCTAATTGCTTTTGCTTAAACTGTGACATTCTTGCTCTTCTATAATTTCTCCCTGTCTTGTTAAAAAATACATCTGTAGAGCATTTCCGAGTCTGATACAATGAAAGTAAAACCAGTCATTATGCATCAAAGGCAGCTTACATTTGAATTTCATATTTTGGCCCTAACTTTCTCTTCTGACCCCCAGACATGCACCACTCTTATGTTTCCAGTGATCTTTGGTTGCACTTCTCACCTCTGACTCCATTTGATCAGTGCCAAATGGAAACCACTTTCACTCACTACTACCTAAAAGAGATTACATTGACTCCATGCAGGAGAATAGCTCAATGTATGTGAGGTTGGGCCTCTGTGACCTTCTGTGTTAAACAAGGTTGAAGGTTGTATATTCTGACTTGATAGAACTGTGGTGAGGACTGAATGAATAGTGGGTTGCATATAAAGCATCTGACATGGTATCTGGCCTGTAGTAAGTAATTTAATGCTAGCTATTCTTAGTATACATTATTGGTACTTTGAATAGTATGAGTGAGTAAAGTTGAGAATTGAAGATTGAGAAATAAAGGATATGTTTTCAATGGAAATAAAACATACAGCCTAACCAATTAGAAAGTAGACTTTTCTACATAGCAAACAACATTTTCCTAGGAACTTTGGTCCCAGGAATACCAAGACGTCAGGCAGAAAGACAGCTTATCAGGAGACAGCTCACCTTGCTCTCAGAGCAGAGAACCCACTCTAGTGGAAACATGGCCAAGAGTTTCCATTTCTACAAAGATTAGCTGAAATCTTCTTTCCCAAAGAAGGAGTACTATTTCTTTCTTTTTTCGTTTTTTTTTTTTTTTTAACTTCCAGAGTTAGAGCTGTTCTAATGTGACCAAGTGATAAGAAATTTTCAAAGTGTACTTTGGCTTCTTTTAGTGGATCTGGCCACAGGAGAGAATTCCCTTGAAGCAGGAGTTAATGGTTTCATTTACCCTGTTAAGAACAGCATATGTTTGCATTCTATTTTTTGGCTACAATTCTCTTGATCTCTAACTCATACTGTGCTTCCCGATTTGCTGTGCCTCAGGAAATTTGCTGGATGGCCAAATATGACAATGGCCCAATTTCTTATTTAGTTGATTCTTTTTCATATTTCACCTTCCTCAAAAGAAATGGAAAATAGTTTAGCCTATGAGATTAAAATTCTGATAGGAATATTTCTTTCGTTTATACAAGAGAAAAAGAAAATAGTAATAATGGTATCCTGAAAGCTAATCCATAAATAAAGATCACCAGAATAGTTTAAAAATGGATAAAGTGGGGTCCGGGCACGGTGGCTCATGCCTGTAATCCCAGCATTCTGGGAGGCCAAGGCGGGTGGAAGACTTGAGGTTAGGAGTTTGAGACCAACCTGACCAATATGGTGAAATCCTGTCTCAACTAAAAATACTAAAATTAGCCGGTTGTGGTGCCAGGCACCTGTAATCCCAGCTACTCAGGAGGCCGAGGCAGGAGAATTACTAGAACCTGGGAGGCGGAGGTTGCAGTGAGCCGAGGTCGCGCCATTGCATTCTAGCCTGGGGGACAGGGTGAAACTCGATCTCAAAAGAAATATAAATAAATAAATAAATAAATAAATAAATAAATAAACAAACAAACACCATAAAGTGATGCATCCAGGAATCTGTGGGGCCACATATTTCTAGAACACCAAACTTGACCTCTCTACTTTATCATACATTTTTTTCCTTCTAATCAAAGCAGAGCAATGTGAGAGAAATGCATAGATCCAATTAGTGCCTGCCAATAACCATTGGATTTCAATTTCTGATCCAGTTTTTCTCCCAGACTTCCCTTCTATGCAATCTCTACCAGTCAATAGTTGCCTAAATTTTCATGTTTTATCTTCGCCCTTCTCCTCCATATGTCAGTTTCATAAAGAATATGTGTATATGTGTGTCTGCTTCTGACCTCTTTCCTGTTAGAAGCACATACTTTGAGAGGTAAAGAGAGGATGGCTGAAAATCGTTCCTGCAAAAAGCTTCCAGATTACTGATTGATATACATTGTTTCCACAGAGCAGTTTGCTGTCTCTTGCTTTAAAGCTTATTTTTAGTTAACTCTAATAAAACGCTAGCCAGTTTGAATTCCTTTTCCAGTTTGTAGAAAGCACTGAATTGACAGGCATCAAGAAACTAAAAATAACATACGACAGAACAGAATAGAATTTTAGAGCTAGAAGTGGACATGAACATCATCTCTGCCAATCTTTTCTTCTTATAGACAAAGATATGCAAGTTCAAAAAGATTAAGTGCCTCTCCCAAGGTCACATTGCTAGTGCATGATTGAGTTACGACATGAACATCTGTTTTTCCACTTATTGGCCTGTGTTTTTCCACTATGGAAAATAATTATAATGCAACAGGCAGGACCAATAGTACAAAACTTTCATTACAGAGAGGGATTTGCCTCAGATGAAAGAAACCTACTTAGTCATTCTAGTTCAGTCTTCCACCTACTTATTCCTCCTTAATTATTATCATTAATTAGTATTTATTGATTCCTCTCTGTTGGGTAAACTGCTTTATTGCAAAAACTGGTATTATAAGCCCTCCTGGAGATTACAAACTAAAAAAAAAAAAAAAAAAAACCACGAAGAAAATGCAGCTATATTTTAAAACCTTGTTCCCCAGACCTTTGCCAACATCCCTTTGCCAACATCCCTTTTACCTTCTAAAATAGATCATTCATCATGGCAATCCATTCAACATCAAGGACAAGACCCTTGGAAGGATGAGAAACTGGTTTCCTTCCCTTTTCCTATTTTCTTTTTAGTATTTCTTTCCTTTCTTTCACCCTTTAATTCATTTCTTCTTTTGAAAGATGGATTGATTCATTTACTGATTGAGTGAACAAATATTTGATGAGTGCTTACTGTATGCCAGTCTTAGGCTGAACACTGGAAAACAGACTCCCTGTCTTGAAAGAAATTTCTACTTTGCATGGGAGGAGAGACATGTGAGAGGGTGACCAATTAGGACCCTGTGGCAATAGCAGTGTTTCTAGCCTTTCTCACAGGATGGCATACCTACAAAATGAAAATATTGCATGACAGATAGTAGGACATTTGTGGTGATTTAGGACCCTAGATGAGAATTATTCTTGGACAGGGGCAATGAGTGGCATGTCCTGGCTGCCTCAGACACCCCATTCAGCTACCTCAGCAATGAGATGATCAACATCTATCCCTGGCTTCCTGGTTGGGACACACTGCAATAGTCTTGGGAGAGGAAATTTTTTCCTAAACTGATGAAGTTGTAATAAGAACAAAGAAAAGGTTAATCTGGAAGCATTTAGGAAGTAGAATTGACAATATTTGTTGAGTAGACTGTGGGGAAGAAGTCGAGGATAAGTCCCAGATATCTGACTTGAGCAACTAGAAGGATGATGGTGTGGCTTACTGAGATGGTGAGTATTAGTGGAGAAGAAAAGAGGGAGAAAGGAGTTTATAGGGGAGTATGATGAGTTTTCTTGTGGTGGTGATTGTAGTTCCCTGTGATGGAGACGCTGAGCTCGGGAATTGAATGTGGAAGATTTATTAGGGAGTTCTCAAGGAGACAGTCATATAGAAAAGTGAAGAGAGAGGAATTGGCAAAGAGAAAAACAGAGTCAGTATTTAGTTGCAGCCGAGGTACCAACCAGTCCTACATGAAGCTCTGAATGGCACATCAGAGTCTGAAATTTGAGACTCTTGCCTTCTTGGGCCTGGCCTTTATATTTTCGTATTAGCCAGTCATATGCTGTGCGCTGCCTTCTGGGAGGCAGCATATTCTTGGTGCAATCGTCAGAGGACAAAAGCAATGTCCAGCGAGGGACACAGCTGTCAGCAGTCAGCATCTTATGTCCCAAGCAGCTGTAGGACAGTGGGGTGGATAGATCAGCCTCAAATAAGGAATCTGTGTGGAGCCTCAGGCAATCCATTACTCTGGTAAGTGAAGCTATCTAGGAGGCATTTTATACTTGGGTCTGGCTGGAGTGCTGAACTTGGCATTCATTACCATGTAGGAGATAATTTGAAGCAATGGGGGTGATAACAGTGAAAAGAGAAGATGGACTAGAACAGGGCCTTGGGCAATACCAATACTTAATGGGTAAGGTAAGGAAAAGGAGCCCCGGACAAAAACATGGTGCCTAAGGAGGTTGGAATCTCAAGGGAGGTTGGTCACAAAAGCCAAGGAGGGAGAGCATGTTAACAGTATCCAGTGTTGCAGAAAGGCCTCAAAAATGTCAGCTGGATTAGTTGAAATATGGTATTTCTTGGTAATAACCAAGAGAGTAGTTGTAATTTGAGGGAGGGCAGTTTCTGTGGAGGTCAGGAGGCAGAACCAGATTTTGTTAGGTGAAGAAAAAACACAAAATGATCAAATAGGACACAGTGTGTACAGACAACTCTATTAAGAAGTTTGGCTCTTAGGCGAAAGAGATGGGGTACAGTAGAGAAAGTATATAGGATGGAAGATGTTTTGCCTTGTTTTATTTAGGAAGGGAAAGATCTGAGCATGCATAAGTGCTGATGGGGGTAGCAGTAGAGAGGTAGTGGGCTGAGACTTTGGAAGGAAAGGAGACACAATCTTTCTTCTCTGGAAAGAAAGGGGAAAAGAAAGGGGAGGCTGAAGAGTCGATGCAAGACAGATTCAAAACACAAATGGGATGTGAAGCCTCTGAGGATTCTAGCTGTTTAAATATAGAAAGAAACCTGAACTCAGGCGATAAACAATACTTTTAAAAACTATATCATAAACATTGGTCAACAGACAGCATTTGATTCACTCTTCATAATCACAGGCAGTGCTGAAAAATACCGACACATAGAAACCCTCTCTGTGGCCATCAGAAAATACTTACCAAATGTGTTAGGCATTGAAAGGTTGTAATAAGAATGAAATCAAGTGTCGCTTCTAAGAACTATCTTGGCTAGAGTAATTCAGTTCATCTTTACCAGAATGCTTAATGCACCTACTATGTGTAAGGACTAGAGACACGTACTCTGGAAAGGGCAGTGGACTTGTCCTTAAGACACAGGTTTAGTTCTTGATATACAGCTAGGATTTTCAGGGAAAATTAATTTCTTGTTTTAAGTAATTTTTCTTTTCAACACAAAAATCACCATTTTTAGTATTTGAAAATACTAACTGGCTCTATGATTTTGGCAAGTGGTCAACCTTTCTGACCCTCTGTTTCTTCATCCTTAAGATGTTTGTTGATCATTAGGGCTCCATTGAGTTTTAATGCTGTGGGTTTAAAGGACAGGATCTTTGAGGTGACCAGGAAGGAAGAGTTTTGGCAGACATGAATTGTCTCTTGACACCATGAGAGGAGATTTAGAGAAGTTAAGTGACGTGTCAATGTCCCACAGGTGGACAGTGAACAACGTGGCAGGGATGTGCCTGAACCCCCATCTCCCAGTTCAGTCCTTATTCCTCACACTTGAGTTGCTGTAACTGGGTGAGCAAAACCCTGGGTAGAATGAGAATATGCACAGCAACAGGATAAACATGAACTATCTCCCTGAAAATCTTCATTTGTTTGGCATCTATGATTTTAAAACTTTTTAAAATTAAAATAAAAAAATGGCTTAAGAACAGAATACAAATCAAGTAGAAGTGAAAGTTCAAAGGAATTTTGCAGTTTATGAAGTTATATTTGGTCAATATTTCTGAATGGCTTGAGAGAGGGTTTCTGAGTGTGTGGGTATATTTTTCAGCACAACCTCTTAGGTTATAACTCGACTCTGGGGATGCTTATTTCCTCTCCCCCACTAGTGCATGTATTTTGGTGCAAAAGCTTGGAAGTACATTAAACCAAACTGTATTTTTAGTGCCCAAAGAGAAGTTGTAGAGAAAGAGGGCATTTGAGGTTGACTGTTTCATCTGGGAGGACCAATAAATCACCAGAAGCTCCAGCCCAATCAATGCCCACTGAAAAATGTGGATGTCAGGCAATGCCCTGGTGCTCCAATGGGTAATGAACAAATGTGTACAGTGGGGAATAGATCGATTTCTTGATGAGTCCTATTAGCATAACCATATAGCATGAAACATAGTTATTATTTGAGACAGAACACAGTACAAGCAGATGATTCTTACCACTGTTAACAGCATATATCCTTGATGTGATAGAATTGTGGCTTCAAATACGGGGGTTTCATACTACACAAAGGTGAGCAAGACTAATCAGGTGCTGTAGGAAAACATTAAGAGATTTACATTTAGAGATTTTGAACTTCTAGCCTTCAACTTTATGTATGTTTTCTTTTTATTTATTTATTTATTTATTTTATTATACTTTACGTTCTAGGGTACATGTGCACAACATGCAGGTTTGTTACATATGTATACATGTGCCATGTTGGTGTGCTGCACCCATTAACTCGTCATTTACATTAGGTATATCTCCTAATGCTATCCCTCCCCCTTCCCCCCTCCCCACAATAGGCCCCAGTGTGTGATGTTCCCCTTCCTGTGTCCAAGTGATCTCATTGTTCACTTTCCACCTATGAGTGAGAACATGCAGTGTTTGATTTTCTGTTCTTGCGACAGTTTGCTGAGAATGATGGTTTCCAGCTGCATCCATGTCCCTACAAAGGACACGAACTCATCCTTTTTTATGACCATTAAAAGATACAGACTGGCAAATTGGATAAAGAGTCAAGACCCATCAGTTTGCTGTATTCAGGAGACCCATCTCACATGCAGAGACACACATAGGCTCAAAATAAAGGGATGGAGGAAGATCTACCAAGCAAATGGAAAACAAAAAAAGGCAGGAGTTGCAATCCTAGTCTCTGAAAAACAGACTTTAAACCAACAAAGATCAAAAGAGACAAAGAAGGCCATTACATAATGGTGAAGGGATCAATTCAACAAGAAGAGCTAAGTATCCTAAATATATATGCACCCAATACAGGAGCAGCCAGATTCATAAAGCAAGTCCTTAGAGACTTACAAAGAGACTTAGACTCCCATACAATAATAATGGGAGACTTCAACACCCCACTGTCAACATTAGACAGATCAATGAGACAGAAAGTTAACAAAGATATCCAGGAATTGAACTCAACTCTGCACCAAGCGGACCTAATAGACATCTACAGAACTCTCCACCCCAAATCAACAGAATATACATTCTTCTCAGCACCACATCGCACTTATTCCAAAATTGACCACATAGTTGGAAGTAAAGCACTCCTCAGCAAATGTACAAGAATAGAAATTATAA
Source organism: Theropithecus gelada (assembly GCF_003255815.1). Lineage (NCBI taxonomy): Eukaryota > Metazoa > Chordata > Mammalia > Primates > Cercopithecidae > Theropithecus > Theropithecus gelada. The sequence continues at coordinate 152,308,036 of NC_037673.1, forward strand.
CAAACTGTCTCTCAGACCACAGTGCAATCAAACTAGAACTCAGGACTAAGAAACTCAATCAAAACCGCTCAACTACATGGAAACTGAACAACCTGCTCCTGAATGACTACTGGGTACATAACGAAATGAAGGCAGAAATAAAGATGTTTTTTGAAACCAATGAGAACAAAGATACAACATACCAGAATCTCTGGGACACATTTAAAGCAGTGTGTAGAGGGAAATTTATAGCACTAAATGCCCACAAGAAAAAGCTGGAAAGATCTAAAATTGACACTCTAACATCACAATGAAAAGAACTAGAGAAGCAAGAGCAAACACATTTAAAAGCTAGTAGAAGGCAAGAAATAACTAAGATCAGAGCAGAACTGAAGGAGATAGAGACACAAAAAACCCTTCAAAAAATCAATGAATCCAGGAGCTGGTTTTTTGAAAAGATCAACGAAATTGATAGACCGCTAGCAAGACTAATGAAGAAGAAAAGATAGAAGAATCAAATAGATACATTAAAAAATGATAAAGGGGGTATCACCACTGACCCCACAGAAATACAAACTACCATCAGAGAATACTGTAAACACCTCTACGCAAATAAACTAGAAAATCTAGAAGAAACGGATAATTTCCTGGACACTTACACTCTCCCAAGACTAAACCAGGAAGAAGTTGAATCCCTGAATAGACCAATAGCAGGCTCTGAAATTGAGGCAATAATTAATAGCCTACAAACTAAAAAAAGTCCAGGACCAGATGGCTTCACAGCCAAATTCTACCAGAGGTATAAGGAGGAGCTGGTACCATTCCTTCTGAAACTATTCCAATCGATAGAAAAAGAGGGAATCCTCCCTAACTTATTTTATGAGGCCAACATCATCCTGAAACCAAAGCCTGGCCGAGACACAACAAAAAAAGAGAATTTTAGACCAATATCCCTGATGAACATCAATGCAAAAATCCTCAATAAAATACTGGCAAACTGAATCCAGCAGAACATCAAAAAGCTTATCCACCATGATCATGTGGGCTTCATCCCTGGGATGCAAGGCTGGTTCAACATACACAAATCAATAAACGTAATCCAGCGTATAAACAGAACCAAAGACAAAAATCACATGATTATCTCAATAGATGCAGAAAAGGCCTTTAACAAAACTTTCTGTATGTTTTCTAAAGTGCATAATACACTTATAAACTAATTCATGTATAATTTACCAAAAACACATATATTGGGGGTATATGCTCAAATGTGTTTTGTTAATGGCACACATTATCGAAAAGGTTTAGAGACAAATCTCTGGATTACCTTTCTGTGCTTTGAGAGCAAATTAATGCCATCCTGATCGTTTGTCTAATACTAATGGTTAAGATAAAAAGTTGTCAATCTGAACCACGAAGACTGATTTCTTACCTTAGCAAAGGGAGCTGGAAAATGGCAAAGATGAATGTTCATAGTTATTTATTTCATACTCTTTATATAACAGGCTCCTTGTGAATGGATATTTCCAATTTCCACACAAGGCCTTTGGAAAAACCATCACCTAATCAATATGTTAATGTGACAGCAACTACCAACTGAGGAATGTCATCACATTTTCAATTAGAGTTACAGAGAAGCAAGAAAAGGAATCAAGGGAATTGGACAAATGGATTTTGCTAATGCCAGCAATATTTCTTTACCGGGAACACTTGGTATTTGTTTAGTGAATTTAATGAACATTTTGTGTTTTTCCCCTAGTAGGGAGTTATTTACCTGTTTTAACTAGTGAACCAACAATTTTTTTTCACATATCACCTTATATAACTTATAAAACACATTTGTGATTGACACTCATAAACACCCTGTTAGGTAAAGAGGGTCAATTTAGAGTTCCCACACTGTGGTTTGAAAATGGAATCTTGGAGAATGAAGGGTCCTCATTTAGATGTAAGCTAGGTCCCTAGAGCTCTTGTCTGGGGTGTTTTTCAGTGTCTCACACTGCAGGGAAAGAGCAATGCAGTTAGATGATGAATACAGTGCTCTCTGGTGACCCCAAAAATAAATACCTCAACTTTTATTCCACGGCAATCTTACCTCTTTCCCTTGTCCTTCTTGTTATTGTCTTCCTTTTGATATAGAAAGAAAACATAGTTGAAAGAAACCCAGAACCACTTGACAATTTTTAGCCAACCCAAATATATCTAGTCATAGCAAACCTGGGAGGAAATACTCATCACTAATGCATAAAAGAAGACAGAACAAGAAGGAGGAGGACCTGAATGGGAGACAAAGGTACCTGAATTCACCAAATAGTTTATTGTCAGGACAGAGGAGGGGATGTCTTGCTATAGCAGGAGAACTTTCATCACAATGGATCATCAGTCTCTTGGCACCTGTTTCTTTTCTTCCACATCTAATTTAAACAGGCACTGAATGCTTAGCCAGAGAGAGCCCCTTGGAAGGAGAGCCCAGAAATGGTCTTTGATCTTAAAGAGCATAGCATTTAGTTGGGTAGATAAAATATGAAAGTGGGAAACAGGCAGCAAATCAACAAAGGCAAAGGAGAAGAGTGGAATGAATCGTAAGTTTGGAGTTAAATGGATTTGGTTTCAGACAATAGTAGCTATGCTCTGTGCCAATTGAGAATCCGAGAATATGCCCTCTGCTTTCGGGATCTCAGTATGTCCTTAGGATAAGGAGGAGACTGAATTGGGGTCTCTAGATTTTATTTTAGCACTAAATTTTCATGATTTGTTCATTAGTAAACATAAATCAGTTGTACAGGTAAAAACATTAAGGAAATGCAAATAAGAGAATGTTTTATTTCTAGGAGAAGGTTTGTAAAATGCTGTTTGTGTCATGTGTACCTTCCTATGTATATTGCAGTCACTCTCTGAAAAGAAGATTTGAGGACCATTATCCTTGCAAATAGACTGGAATTGGCGAAGATTTAATGAATCCGGGGTGGAATTGTGCTAATCTATGACTGATTTTTTTACTTGTCCTTAGCAAAATGAAGAAATTAAGAATTTGTAAAAGTGAAACCTAAGTGTGTTGATATTCTCAGATTATTTCTGCATTGGCACTAAAATATCATTTCCCTTATAAAATGATGGTGATAGTAAAAGCAATACTATGGATAATAAATACATAGATATATTAATCTTCTTTCTTGGAAGTAAAGTACAACCTACTTTCAGATTACTGAGCTCCTTTTCTTGGGCTAAGAACTTCCTGCTGAATTTCCTTTCATTGCTTTTGATTGGGGGAGTAATTTTTTCTAGTATATTAGTTTCCTCAAGCTGCCATAACAAAGTACCACAAATTGGGTGACTTAAAACAACAGAAATGTACTCTCTCACAGTTCTGGAGGCCAGACATGTGAAATGCAGGTGCCAGCCAAGGCCACATTCTCTCTGTAGGCTCTAGCGAAGGATCCTTTCTTGCCTCTTCCTGGCTTCTGTGGTTGTTATCAATCCTTGGCACTCCTTGGCTTGTGGCAGCATCACTCCAATCAGACTCTGCCTCTGTTTCTAGCATGGCTGCCTTCCCTCTGTGTTTCTGTGTCTTCATATGGCATTTTGTTTGTGTCACAACTTCTGTCTTCCTTTTTTTTTCTTTTTTTTTTTGAGACAGGATCTTGCTGTGTTGCCCAGACTGTAATGCACTGGTGTAATCACAACTTACTACAGCCTCAAACTCCTTGGCTCACAGGATCCTCCCACCTCAGCCTCCTGAGTAGCTGGGACTACAGGTGTACACTACCTTACCTGGCTAAGTTTTGTATTTTTTTGTAGAGACGAGGTTTCGCCATGTGGCCCAGGCTGGTCTTAAACTCCTGGCCTCAAGTGATCCACCCACCTCAGCCTCCCAAAGAGCTGGGAGTGCAAAAGTGAACCACCACACCTGGCCTTTTTTTTATTTTTTTTTTTTTGTAGAGACAGGGTCTCACTCTGTTGACCATGTGGGTCTCAAACTCCTAGTCTCAAGTGATCCTCCTGCTTCAACCTCCCAAAGTACTGGGATTACAAAAGCGAGCCACTGTGCTTGGGCCCCAACTTTCATCTGCTTGTGAGGATACCAGTCATTGGGCTGTGGCCTACACTAATTCAGTCTGACCTCATCTTGACTAATTACATCCGCAAAGATTGTATTTCCAAAGAAGGTCCAATCCTGAGGTTCTGTATGGATGGGAATTTTTGAGATACTGTTCAACCCACTATTTCTAGCATGAAAGATTCTCCGGAAGTTTGCTGTTTTCAGTCTCTTAGGCCTCATCTTCCAACCACTGCATTCCATTTATCCTTTGTTTGTGCTGCCTGTGGCTGTTCAAGTGTGAATGCAGGACTTTTGGTTCCAAATATGGTGCTCTTGAAATATAGCAAAGATTGAGCTAACAAATACTTTAGCAAAACAATGGTAATGAAACTTAATAAGCTTGTTCAAAGAATTAGTAGAGAGACATATATCTTGTTTAATTATATTAGTGAAACAAATAGATATATAAAGTAAAAAGATATATCTTTTTCTAAACAATTTAAATTAAAGATATCCTGTAGTCCAATAATTCCTTTTGCTAATCAAATCCAAGGAAAGGAATTAGATAAACAGAAAATAATTTGTGTGTAAAGATGCTTCTTGTGAAATTGTTTTCAACAGCAAAAAAAAAAAAAAAAGAATTGCAAATGGGAAATATTCCATGGTGGGGAATATTAAAATAAATTGAGGTTTATGTACATCTGCACTCATTAAAATTTATGCCTACCAAAATTTTGTTTTTTAAAAAATATAATAATGGTGGGAATGAATTTACAATAAAATCTCAAATTAAAACGCTAGAAATAAAATCATATGCAGTATGATCCCAGTCATTTAAAGCCGCAGTTCTTAACTAGGGGTGATTTTTCCCTCAGAGTGGTACGTTGGCCACGTCCAGAGACACTTTTGGTTCCTACAGTCAGGAAAATGTGCTTCTGGCATCTAGTGGACAAAGATCAGGGATGCTGCTAAATGTCCTACAATCACAGGGCAGCTCACTACAACAAAGAATTATCCAGTCCACAATGACAGTATTGCCACAGGTGGGAATACTTGATTTCAAACATATAACGGTTTTATCTTTATATTTCTGTCTCTCATCTCTAAAATAGAAATGTAGTGGTATCCATTTCTAAGGGTTATAGAGATGATTAAATTAGTTAATATAAGTAAAGCACTTAGAATAATGACTGGAGAACAGTTAATCATTCAATAAGTTTTAGTTTTTGTGAATTACTACCTGTGTTACAGTGCAGAGAGCTGAAATGCATTGGAATGTGATAGTGATTATATCTTAGGTACTGTCAGTGCCTTCCAATCAAAGATAACTGAAAAATATCTGTAGTTGAATAAGTTGGAGCCAAAGAGGACACACACCATGGAGAACCGTGGGGTGTCTCAGCAAGAGGGTGTTAAAAAGGACCTGTTTTAGGGTTTGGGCTTTGCTTAGGTGACTGTGGAATGGTGTGAGGAAGCAGGGATTCACTCTAGATTGTGTGCTATTGGAAAATGGGAGCAGCTCTATGATTAGGCACCTTAAATCTTATTTATAGGGAGGGCACACTAGGGTGCATATAAAGTGATAATTGGCAAAGAAGTAGCAGTCACGCATTTTGCCTCACAGAGGGGGTGTTTAATATTTCTTGGGAGGCACAATGACCTTGTCACTGTTTGTGCTTAAATAAAACCATGAAGTGGCCTTGCTTTGTCTCATTTTGTCATGGTCTCAGAGTAATCTTTGAAGTTGTTGTTTTGTAAGATGGTTTATGTCCAACAAGAGAATAACATAGTCAGTTGTGAGTGGCATGCCAACGTCTGAGTGTCAGAGGCTGCTCCTTCTTTCTTTCTCAGTACTTTTAGTTTTCTTAACACTTTTTTGAATAGTTTCTAATTTTTCTACTTTGAACTTGAATTACTTTTGTAATTAGAAAAAAATTGCATGCTAATTGAAAGATAATAAAAGGCATGCTCATGGGAAAACGTGTCAGGTCTACAGCATAATAGAATGAAATCTCATGTTTGTAAAATAGGCATTAGAAGGTAATAGTGAATAATTCGTACTCTTCCAAATAATACTTCATGATCCTTGCCCTTGATGAACTTAGGAAAATAGAAGGGAGGTTTTTTGATGCCCCACTTCCTAGGTGGCCCTTTTTAATGCAGAAATTTTAAGGAAAGGTCCTTTGTAGTCATGGACTTTTAAATTAATTACACATGCAGAAAATTGAGTTGCTTCTTCAGAGGAGGATATCACGTTTGGATGGAACTATGTATCAATTAATTGAATCTTCATTTATAGCAAAATAAATGTGGCTTGTCTTTATTCTTTTAAAGAAAAGTAAAAAAGGCCAAGCACGATGGCTTATGCCTGTAATCCCAACACTTTGGATGGCCGGGACGGGCGGATCGCCTGAGGTCAGGAGTTCGAGACCAGCCTGGCTAACATGGTGAAACCCTGTCTCTACTAAAAATACAAAAATTAACTGGGTGTGGTGGTGCATGCCTGTAATCCCAGCTACTCAGGAGGCTGAGGCAGGAGAATGGCTTGAACCCGGGAAGCGGAGATTGCAGTGAGCCAAGATCACACCACTGCACTCCAGCCTGGTGACAGAGCGAGACTCTGTCTCAAAAAAACAAAACAAAACAAAACAAAAAAGTAAAGTAAAAAAAAAAAAATACAGCACATTGGAAAGAAAATATGAATGTCTTTAGGATCTCACATTCAATAGCAAGCAAACAACTTAAAAATTGGATTCTCTTTCTTTCAAATTTTTCAGTAACATTAAGGACAAATAAATTAAGCATATCTTACACAACAACCAAAGCAAGCATCTCCAAGGACATCTTTAAATATGTATGAATTCCTTTTATATTCTGAATCCTTTTGAGATTATGTTAGGGGATGTCTCTTGAACTTTACATGTATTTTTAATTACTTTTTAATCTTTATTTATTTTTTAAATGTTAAAAGTAATATTTTCTCATTATAATACTTTCAAACAATACAGAAGGGTACATAGTGAACAGTAAAATATTTTCTTTTTCTAATTTGAATACCTAGAGTAATGACCTTCTAATTCTAATCCAATTCTAATTTGTTACAGGTTTTACTGACTTTTTTCTGTTTTCAATTGTGGAGAATAATTTTACTCTCATACTTGAAATACTGAAGTCTGACATGTTCTGTGAGTCTGGAATGATGCCTGATTTTTCTCTTCATTGGATAATCTCCAGTACCCAGCATTGCATATACTTGCTCAGAGGTCTGAATGAGGGAACAACTGCAGGAATTCCTTATCTCAGTAGATGCTTTTGTGCAAACTCAGTTATTCAGAAAAGAGCATTTTAAAAATTCTTTCTTTCTATATCTCCCTTATTATTTCTCACAGACTTGGCAATCAGACCTCATAGTTCCCTTCCAAATTCCCATTTTTACCTCCTCTGCCATTGCTCTATTTGATTTACACATCACATTTAGCTTCCACTCTTAACATAGCTCAGTTCTTAGAGTAGCCTCACTCACTAATCTCTTCTATTCCATCTCTCCCCACATTCTCCCCTAAGTTATCTTTCTAAAACACGAATCTGAATTCTTCCCCTCTGCAAAACTTCTGATGAGTCTCATCGCTTCCAGGATGTAGTCCTGACTTTCTATTATGGCACAGACTTCAAAACTCTTTTTAAAAAGTTAATCTCAACCTCTTTTCCTAGTTCCATTTACCCCTACTCACTGCTCCACAGCCTTTACCAAAATAATAATTCACACAAGCAGTTTTTCATGTGCCTACTATGATTCCAAATTATGTACCATTTCCACACAACTTCCCATATTCACTGTGCACTTATCTACTTATCTCGTTTTGATCCCTCTTCAGAAATTCATTCTCTCCCTTCTCCATCAGAAAAAAGTCTGTGTCCTTTAAAGCTCAAATATCTCCTCTATGCAAAATTTACAGGGTCCTGCAGATTGAACTCCCTGCTTTTTTGTGCTGAGTAGGATTTTGCTTATATAACATCAATGAGGTCTCACTTGTTTTGAGGGTATGTGATACATATGTCTTCCCTAAGCGCTTTTCAACTCTCCACCCTTCTTGCCAAAGTTAAAACACTTCTTGAGTATAAGAAATTCTTTCATTTCTCTATTCATCATTGTATTTCTCTAACAGTGTATTAACTCTCTGACATCTAGAAACACCTCTGTACAACTTAAAGAGTCCTTTGCATAAGAAAAATGATGACAAACTATTCTTAGTCAATGGGGTGTGCTTATATGATGTGCAAGAAATGGAATGGGTCTGAGATGAATGGATTGAACAACTTCAACAGCTGAAGCAAAAGAAGTTTGTCTAATCCATTGAGCATACTGTATTGTGCAAGCAAGATGTTTCTCTTATGTCTGGAGGACAGCAAGAGAGGAAGAGAGTGAATTAGAAAGAAAAACACACAATAGGTTCTGTGATATTGTTGGAATATTATGGCTAATGTAAATGGTCTTTTGAGCCCTTCCTTCTTTGAGTCAGTGAGCCATATCTCAAAGAATGGAGTAGACTTAGGTGTTCAGGGACTTGTGGAGGTCTGAGAGTAGGGTCGTATTTTAGCTCATGGATTTTTCATAATTAATAAGTTCTGTTCCACATTTATTATGTATGATAGTCTGAAATTAGCACTCTTCTCAAATGTCATTACTTAGGAAACTGGAATAGGTGCTCTGAACGGTTCTTTCCAATTAAAATATTTTGCAATTATCAAATATTGTTCATACCTGTAACTGTTAAGAACCACTAAAAACTTTAAGATTAAAGTATTCTTACCCTCCTTACTTGAAATGACTTTATGATGAAAGGTCACATTTGAATGGGAATGATCATAGTAATCATAATCCCTGACATTTGTACCAGGTTTTATGTTAAGCCTCATATAATCTTGTTTTGAAGTTACTCTTTTTTTTTTTTCCTCCTTTCTTCTCATGTATTGTTGCCAAAGCACTCTGATCTTCCATAATGGTTAGGATAGCTTAACATTTATAAATGGTTGTGTGGGTTTTTTAATATGTTGATGAGATATGTTCCTAAACTGAATAATCATATGGTATTTGAACCAAGTCACAGAGAAGGTAAACTTACCAAACACTAAAGAAAAGAAAAGCTCTTCTCATTATTTTTAGCTTTCTTAAAGCTTTTTAAAAGTAGAAGCTTGCTGGGTTATCTTCAGTGAATAAAACTTACTATTATATGCCTCTATATTCTGAGTTCCATGGGGGTTTATAAGAAAACTGAAAGAAGTAGCAACCATTCAAATAACTATTTTGTTCAAAATCGTTTCAACGTCTTAATGGATTATTTTCCCGTTTTTTATTTTAACATCAGAAGCACTTGTCTGTGAATATATTTCAACCTAAGTAGATTCAGTTACAAATGCACCCAAAATATTGCAAATCCCTTGCAGTTATCTTCATTTAATGTCATTTATACAAATGTTTCCTATAAGGATTCAAAGTTGTGGGGTTTTTGTTTAAGTGCTTGGGGGTGATTAAATAAATTAAGCAATAGTTGTGTTGAAAATGTGTTTCTGGTATCCCACTAATATATTTTCTTAAATAACATAAGCAAGTATTCTTAGCATTTTGGAACTGAATAAATTCCAGGTTAAATTAAGTATGGAAGTATGTTAGCTATCCTTAGCATTTCATTTGAAAATTGGAAAGCCCGAGTTCAGATTTGCTTTCAGCTGCTTACTATCTGTCTGTTCTTATGCAAGTTGCCTTCGTCCATTTGGGCTGCTGTAACAAAGTACCATGAAATGGTAGCTTGTAAACTACAGTAACTTATTCCTTACAATTCTAGAGGATGGAAAGTCCAAGGCACTGGCATTTTCAGTGTCTGATGAGGTTCCACTTTCTGATTTATAAGTGGTGCCTTCTCCCTGTGTGCTCATGTGGTAGAAGGTGTGAAGATTCTTTCCCTGGCCTCTATTGTAAGGGCATTAATCCAGTCCATGAAGGCGTCACTCTCATGATTCAATCACTTCCCAAAGACCCCACTTCCTAATAACCCACCTTGGGGGTTAAGATTTTAACATATGAATTTTGGGGAGAGACAAACATTCAGATCATAGCACAAGTCACTTCCTCTCCAGGTTGAACTAACAGTTGAATAGTTTCGTAGCCTGTCATGTACTCCCATGGTACTATACTCTTTTACTGTAGCACTCTGTGCACTTTTCATTTATATATTTAATTGAGTAATTATTTCCCAACTGTAGACTTTCTTCCTGAATTGTTTCTTGAGGGAATAGATAGATTTTCTTGAGCTTGGATACACTGGGTGGCAAACTTGACTCTGGACATTATCTGGGCCTCTACTTATCAAACAGTTGTCATCCAAAGGCATTCTCCTAGGCAAATTTCATATCAATAGAGGTAATCATAAGGAATATATTTAAGTTAGCTTTATATTCTGCATGTGACAACATTTCATGTATTTGATGTGTTTTAGTTCATAGATACTTTGATCTACTCATCCTCAAAATAACTGGTTTCTGGAGCTATTGTTGTAACAAAATTCAGTCCATAGAGGTGTCTGATTAATCACTGAAACTGAACCCTTCATCGGATCAAAATGTTTCACCAGTGTGATGAGACATTTCGCTGATTTGTAAAATGTTTTTAATTCCCCTGATTTAAATGTTAGGAGCATTTGGTTTATCTCTTTATATTTAATGAATCATGAACCAAATGTAGTTATCAGATGGGTCTACAACAGTTGGAAAAGGTACTTTTATTTATAAACCAGAACATTGACTTATATGCAAAAAGATGGAGACATTTAAGGTGACCACTGCGAAAAGCTGGATTTATTATTCTGTTTTCACCTTTTCCTTGTCATCCATCATATTCTTTATCTCATTATAGAGTATCAGGTCTGGGAAAGGCCTTTCAGGTCCCTTGCTCCTACCTCTCTTACATTACATTTTCATTTTATAAATAAGGAAACAAAACCAAGAGGGTTAGTGTGTTGCTTTATCCACTGTTAGAGACAGGGCTGCAACTAGAATACAAACCTCAAAGTTCCTATGTCATCTGGCCTTGACCTATCAGTCTAACTTTAGTTTTTTTATCCCTCTTATCCTCTCTTTTCTCTAGCCATAGGGGTCTTCTTGCTTTTCAAACACATCTTGCTCAGTTTTGCCCCAGGGCTGATAATCCTTACATTCTTGTCTGTCACAAATGCCCTGTTCTAGGTATTTGCATAGCTCCTATTTTATCAGATATTAATATCATGTATATCCCATTCTATTCCCTTACCCTTCTTCAGTTTCTTGCTTTGTACTTATCAGAAACTGCAATGCTCAATTATTTGTTTATTTCTGATTGTTTATGGTTTGTCTCCACCACTGGAGACAAATGTGGAGATAACTCCACAAGCATACATAGAGTATCTTGTCTTTCTTCACCAATTCTACAGCTTTTAGAACAGATCCTGGCATAATATAAATATTTAGTCATTAATTGTTAGGTGAATAAATGAGTGAATGAATCTCATTCTCACTGTCGAGTGCATAGTGGCCAAGTGTATAGGTTTCGGCTTAAGATGGAACTGACAGCTTTTTGTGCTTCTATGAGTACATCCTTGGAAAGCAATTTAACCATTCTAAGCTGCAATATTTTTAGCTGCAAAGTGGATATAAAATATGTACCTACCTTGAAGGTTTGCGAGGATTAAAATGGCATCATGCCTATAAAGCATTTGCCCAAGGCCTTTGCTGTGATAAGTGTTTAATTAAACCTTAATCATTAATATTATTTTATCAGTCATCCCTGGGTTATCTTCAGAGAAGACTGTCAGTTAAGACTTATTGATTTCAAGCAACAGAACCTGTGTGAAACACCCACAGAATTATGGAAAAGCTAAGAACCAAGCTTAACAAGAATGGAAGTGGAAATGAGACCATGATCTAGGTGTCAGGAACATTAGGACACTGCCACTGGGGAGCATCATCTCCTATTCTTTTCTCTCTTTACGTGGTACTCATCAAGATTCAAATTCCAGAGAGAATAACTGATTAATCAAGCTTTGGTAGAAGTGGATGAACACCTTGATTGACAATCCTATCAAGATAGTATCAGATGGGACTGGATGGTTTAAGCCAAATCACCAACTCCTGGTAGAGAATGTTGCCAGGTGCAGAGCCACATGAAGTGAGCAGCTGTCCCTGTAAAGAGTATTTGACATCTGCATTTTTGAAAAGCAGTTGAGGATTTCTTTTCCCTAGTGAGCAGCAAGCCGTGAAAATGGCCTGACTTAGTTGGCATCTTGCTCACATCCCGGAGCTGCGTTGGCAAGAAGCCTTTTTAACGATCTTTTTTTGCGTAGCACTGAACTATGCAGGACAAGAGTTCCCTCAAATCAATACTCAAGCACATTTAATATCCCACTACCTGACAAACAGAATAACTCATGAAAAAGTTGTAAAATGAGTGTTTCCAACTCAGTACAATTTTAAAGAATTAAGCAGTAGTTTTTCTTTGTGTCTTCTCTTTTTCATTAGTTTGAGAGTTATTTTGCAAGGAAGAAGCTCTTGTTACTTGTATTGTTTTGTGGTTAATATTTATTAAGCATTGTAGTGGAAATTTGTCATTATTTTTAATTGCTCAGCATCTGAACCTTATTCCCTGGGTTGGAAAACTCCTCACTCTATGATTTAGGATGTTATGGCTTTTCTTCCATTATGGAAGCTGAAAATGTTGGCTACTTCCTTTCCTCAAATTTTTAGAATGGGGGGTCATCTGACCTACAGTCTGCCCATTGATTGTACATACCCCAGATGTAAACTGTGGGCTAATGACATGACGAAGTTGGGACATGGAGGAACTGCTGTGGCAGTGCCTGGAGTAAGTAAGTTCCTGCAGTAAGATGGATTCCTAGAGCTATAGTCAGCACCCAATGTTCACAAATAGACAACTGTTGATGCAAGCTGTTGTGTCCAATGCTTGGGGATGGTGGTCACAGTGATGTCCTCAGCATGTCATTTTGTGACTAGTTTTGGGGCAATATACTTGGCCCTAAGTCCCTAGTGATTCTGAATCCTCCTGCTTCCTTTGTGAGTCAACTAATACCCTTTGAACAAATTCTTTTTCTGCTTAGATCAGCAAGAATTGGTTTCTGTTGCTTGCAATTAAGACTCTTGACTGAAATAAGGCATTTTTATATATCTTTTCTTATTTAATCTTTACCATATCCTAGTGACTTTTATTTATTCATTTATTCATTAATTAGTGTGTTACTGAATTCATTCATTCAAAACATATTTGTTGAATGTCTGGTTCTTTCTGGTCTCTTTCCCCTGGGCTGGGATAGTGTGGTTGACGAGATAGGAGAGGTCACTGCCCTCATGGAACTTCATTGTTGTGGGAGGAGATTCAGGCTAAAAAAATTACATAAATGAGATAATATCAGCCAGCAATAAATGATATTGGATTTTAACATAGAAGAATAATGAGATAGAAAGTGAAGGGTGCAGGCTGAGGGAAAGCTATCTAAGGAGTCATATTTGATTTGAACCTTAAGAAACAGCCAGTTAATTAGTCAGGTGAGGAGCATGCAGGCAAGGGAATAGCAAGTGCAAACTAGCTTAGCATGAGGACAAGAGGGAACGCTCATATGTCTAATCACTTGCCTAAGGTTGTTATAGGATCCTTGGGGTGTTGCTTTTCCAGCTGGAAACCTCTGTGACCAGTGGTGCTTTTGCATGAGTTTTGCTCAGGCCCACTGGGACCGCTCAGCCCGACAGGCTGCACTTGGCTCACGCTACCAGCATGGATCCAATGCCTGCCAAGGGTGAGCGGAGCTGTCAGGGTTGTGTGAGCGAGCAAGTGTGGGGTCCGGCCACTGCACACAGTCAGGCACACCGGCTGCAGCAGGGCAGACAGCTCCAGGCACCAGCACAGGTGCTGGCTCCCTGTGAGGCTACAGCTGGACCAGGTTTACTACAAGCAGCTTCCACGGCTGGCACCAGGGAATGCAGTGGCGCCTGGAAGCTTGGAGATGCCAGGAATCACAGAGGCCCAAAGAGGGTATTACAGTCCTGGCTCAGGGAGCTCCTAGGTCTGGGCTCCCTGAAGGGCCGCCGCTCCTCTTTCCTTCTCTCTTCTCTCCTTCTTGCCACCTGCAACGTGGCGAGAAAGGGGTGCGTTTCAGCCCTGTTTGTGTTACAGCTCTTTTAGCCCTGCCATTCGGCGGGTCCCGAGTTCTTTTTCTGCGCCCAGGAAGAATGAGGTATGTGGACAAGTGGCAGGTGACCAAGGCGGAGAGGAGATTTATTGAGTGATAGAACAGCTCAGGGGAGACCCTGGGGTGGATAGCTCCTATTTGCAGCCAGGATGTCCCAATGAGTGTTCAGCTGGCAGCAGAGAGCAGACGCTGGGGTGGGTAGCTCCTCTCCATAGCTGGTTGTCCCATGATACTTTTAGCTCTTAGCAGAGAGGAGACCCTAGGGTGTGTGGCTCCTCTCTGCTAGTCATCAGGTTGAGTGCTCAAGTCTGGCTAGGTCTGGAATTTTCATAGACTTCAGAGGAGAGAAGATACATGCTGATTGGTCCATGGGTGGCCATGGGCGGGCCCACAAAAAGCACCACAAGTTCCCACTCTGGTCCACAGGACTGGCAGTTCAGCCCCCAGGCTTTAGGCCCTGCCCAGCTTGAAGGTGGGGCTTCACCAGGGACCCGCCCCCTTTTACCCAGGAGCCTGTCTGCCTTCCACTGTTCTGTACAGCCCAGGCTGTTCATGTCCAGGGGCACCTGCACGCCAGCTCTGAGCTGCCCCCACTCACTCAGCCTCCCTCCCGTGCTCGTTGGTGGCTGAAGTCCAAGGGGGCTGAGGGGCCAGGAGGCTGGCATGTCAGCATGGCCCCGAACGTGCGCACACCTGGCCAGGCTGCAACAGCACCCGGGGCCCCGCCCTCACTCCGAGATTAGAGCAAGTGCCAGGGAGTGGGAGAGGCCAGACGGGGTAGCAGACCCGCCCGAGCCTGCGGGGCCGGGGAAAGCCTTTCCAGGTACCCAAGCATGCAGAGATGCCCAGGTCTGCAGCCATGACTTGGGTGCCTGCTCCCAGCCCCGAGAGCACAGAGAGGCCCGGATCTGCAGGCATGACTTGGATGGCTGCAACTGTGCCTGGGAGGGTGGGGATCCTGCCTGTTCCCGGTTCCCACTGGCTCCATCGAGTGTGCCGCCAAGACATGCCTTCTCCAGTGCAGCCAGCATCTTGGCAGCAGCTGCTCCAGGCAGGCCGCTGCTGCCATCAAGGTCACATTTTGAAGTGGTGCTGGAGCCAAGGTTTGATCCAGGTAACTTCCTCCTAAAGCCTACTTTCTCAAAAACTGTAATTTGGGAAATAAAGGAACAGAACTGAAGAAGCCAGAATGTTAAACTTATTTACACTAAAAAGGACAGAAGGATACTTGAAGAAGTGCCTGCATTGGTCAAAGAAGTGGAGGTAGAAAGGAAGAGAAAAGGCCAGAAAGGAATGAGTGTTTTTGCAGAAAGATCTTCGGGGAGTCCAGAGTACTTGAGATAATATTTGGGATAGCTATTGTGCTGGGATGAACAAACTTGGGGAATATGGATATTCAGAGCACTGTGGTCAACTTAGACAAGAAAAATGCAGTTTCTGACCCCAAAGAGCTTATAATTAAGTGGGGAAGATGGGTGTTAAGTTGATAAGTCACAAACCTATGTCTGACTACAAATGTGACATGGACACTGTGCAATGTGTTATTGGACTGCATTGTAAAGGGATCCAATCTTGCCTCATTGGGGTGTTCAGGGGAGGATTCCCTGAGGAAATGGCATTTCACTGCTGAGAATATACAAAACAGATGAGAAGAGTGAAAGCTGAGATTCACAAATTTGATGATTTACCTGTGTGACCTGAGGCTTGTCAATGAGCTAGTCAGGATTTGAACCCAGCTTTGAATGCCGACCTCCAGGTCCTGTGCTCTTTCTTTGCACCACAGTGATGGGAACTGTCTCTGGTCACACACAAACATGAACACAAACATGCACATTGCTGCACATATGGACACTCAAAAGCTGTTCTTTGTTGCCTTCTTGACCCAGGGGGTGCTTTCTACAGAGGAAGCAGTGATTGCTAATGATATTCTTGGTGCCTGTGATACTTAGATCACTTTATCAATCAAATGCAGCATTTAGTGGCAGCCCTGCCACCTGTCTCTTTCCATCAGTGTCAGAGAGTATTTCACTGCAGGCCACAGGTGCCAGCTGTCAGTCTGAAACAAACTGGGGTCTGCCCCAGGATAAGAATGCTTAGGGAATCACTTGAGTTTGAATTTCTCATCTGACAGCCGCTTCTGAGTTTTGGGACTCAAAAAGGAAAAATAAACAAATTATAGATGGGTAAACAAACATGTGGCTGTTTATGAGGTGTCAGGCTGGCTGTTACTGGTGTTTCATTAATCACCCTGTCTTTTTCTTCTCTTCCATTGGCCTGGGTATCATGTACAGTGTATTGAAATATAGATGAAGTTAATAGGAATGTTCTTAATTGGGCCATTTATCAAAGTGCTAATACTATGACAATGGTTTTTCCCTTAAGCTAGTAGCTGTTCCCCACTGTGAGTGTTTTGACTTGAGAGTTTGAGAAGGAAGAGAAAGGATAAGGAAACCGAGCTAACAGTTTTACATCCCCTGCAGCACCAGACAGTATATTAAGTCCTTTACATATGTATGCACTATGCCATTTAATCCTACCAATATACCTGTGAAGTGGACATTATTATCCCCATTTCACAGATAAGAAAACTGTTAGGCCGGGTGCGGTGGCTCAAGCCTGTAATCCCAGCACTTTGGGAGGCCGAGACGGGTGGATCACGAGGTCAGGAGATCGAGACCATCCTGGCTAACACGGTGAAACCCCATCTCTACTAAAAAATACAAAAAACTAGCCGGGCGAGGTGGCGGGCGCCTGTAGTCCCAGCTACTCGGGAGGCTGAAGCAGGAGAATGGCGTAAACCCGGGAGGCGGAG